>NW_027206282.1:0-235000 GCF_024711535.1 Dipodomys merriami | reverse complement strand
TGGCAGCAAAGGTAGACGACTCACTCCTGGTTAGAAGGGACAGAAACAGGTTCTGTCTCTATGGAGAACAGGTTGGCAATTTTTTTTTTTTTTTTGCAGTATTTGGGTTTGAATTCAGAGCCTTGACAGATGTTCTACCACTTGAGCCTTGCTTCCTAGTTATATTCTTTTTTTTGGGTCCGGTCATGGGGCCTGAACTCTGGGCCTGGGCGCTGTCCCTCAGCTCTTCAGCTCAAGGCTAGCGCTCTACCACTTGAGCCACAGCGCCACTTCCGGCTTTTTTTTTCTTTTTGCTTATGTGGTGCTGAGAAATCGAACCCAGGGCCTCAGGCATGCAAGGCAAGCACTCTACCACTGAGCCACCTTCCCAGCCCTTCCTAGCTATATTCTATGCTGGTTATTTAGAGATGGAATCTAGCAAACTTTTCTGTTCAAGGCTGGTCTCCAACTTCAGTCTTCCAGATCTCAGCCTCCTAGGTAATAGATTACAGGTGAGAGTCACCAGTGGCTTGGTAGTCTCCTTTTAAATAAAGCAAGTAATTAGAAGACGATCCTATGGTTGTACTCTTGGGTATTTATATCGAGAAATTAACATTTACAATCACATAGATACTTGTCCATGAATGCCATACCCCCAAACCGGAAACCACCCCCATGTTGTTCAGTGGACAAATGACTGAAGAACATTGTGCAGCTCCCCTGCACAATGGAGCACTGCTGGGCAGTGAAGGCATGAACTGTGATTCACAAGACAGCTAAGAGGAGTTCTGAAAGGAATGACAGGGAGTGGGAAAAACCAAGCCTCAGGTTACCTGCTAGTGGAGTCTGTTGATATAAGGATGATTCCCCTCCTCCCCTCCGCCAGTCCTGGGGCTTGAACTCAGGGCCTGGGCACTGTCCCTGAGCTTCTTTTGCTCAAGGCTAGCGCTCTACCACTTGAGCCACAGTGCCACTTCTGGCTTTTTCTGTTTATGTAGTACTGAGGAATCAAACCCAGGGCTTCATGAGTGCCAGGCAAACACTCTACCACTAAAGCCACCTTCCCAGCCTCTGTTTTTGTTTTTCTGAGATGGCAGAAAGCTAACAATAGGAGACAGCTTAGTGATCACCAAGGGTAAGGGGCTGGAGTGGATGAGGGTGCATTGAGATGGTGGCTCCAGTGGCAATGAACTGTTAGCATTTGACTGTGGTGGCAACAGGTGGGTAGAGCCCAGTAAATATTCAAGGCAGAACACCACTGAACGCGGGGAAAATGGGACCAAGCTTGGCAGATGGTGATGTGGTCGCGTTCCTGCCCGCCACACCACACAGTAACTTTCGTGATGTTGCCTTTGGAGTTCACTAAAGAAAGTGTGCTGGAATCTCTGTATTATATGTTCACAACAGTGTGACTCTATAATGATCTCAGAATAAGAAGTTAATAGGACTGAAAACAAAAATCATAATGAAACCAAACAAAGGCCAGAGACAGCTGGTGAGCCTCTCTCCCGCTGACTTGTGACTGGATTATTAATGACTTCAGGCAGACCCATTCAGACCTCTGGACCTTTGAACCCTGTGATATGGTCAAGCCAACTTCGCTCCCATCTTCTGGTTTACCCTCCAGTCTCAGGACCAGTATATTCTGAGGGTCCAAACTGAAGTGGAACCCTAGGCTTTAGCTTTCTGGGGAAGGGCAGCCCAGATGGAGAAGGTGAGAGGAAGCAGAGGACACAGGAGATTTAGGACCCCTTGTTGAAGTTCAGGGTGATCCTGATCCTCTTAGAAAAGGCCCACCTTTCCCTATGTGGGTCAACTTACAGCCAGCTTGGCCTGCTGAGTAACATGTGTTGTATTCCTCCTTCCCTCCCTGCTCTTCTTTTCTCCACCTTCTATCTCGTTGCTTTTGGGAGCCTGACTTTTTTGGCCAGCTCTTTAGTCCTGTAAGTCTTGTAAATCCTGGGAGGTGACAGAGCATTATGTGTGTGGGCAACTGACTTAGAGGAACTCAAGTGATTGTCCTCAGACCCTCTTATTCTCCTACGCCCCCAGCTTTGCATCTGACAGCCCACACAGTCTGTGCCGATGAAGCTGGCTTCAGACTCTGGAATTTTCCTGACCTCGAGTTGGGAGATTCATGAAAGGAAGAAATGTGTATCTTTTTCTTTTAGGAGTTTTCCCAAGGAGTGAGTAAAACCTCAACTAAGGTTTTTCTAGGCCCCAGAGGTTTAGTAGTTGCTTTTTGGTCTAGGGATCTTTTTATCCCTTTAACTCGAGGATCCCAAAGATTTTTATCTCTCAGTCAGTATTTGCCATATGTGAATGCTGGAAATGTTTAAAATTGTTCTAATTCCTTTGAAACAATACACCTGTTGCTTGTTATAACAAAATGTGACATTTTGCTGGAAAAACAAGTGTTTTCTAAAATAAAAAATAGCAAGAAAATAGGTATTGTCTAAAAATTTTGTAAATTTCTTCGTGTGTGTGTCACGTGCACATATTGGTACTGGGGCTTGGACATAGAGCCTCATGTTCTTGGTTGGCTTTTCTGCTCAAAGCTGTTTTTTTATCCCTTGAACCACACTTTCACTTCCAGCTTTTTCTTTATTCTTTTGGTCATAGGGCTTGAACTTAGGGCCTGAGCTTTTTTTGCTCAAGGCTAGTGCTCTACTACTTTGAGCCACAGCTCCACTTCTGTTTTTCTGGTGGTCAATTGGAGATAAGAGTTTCATGGACTTTCTTACCTGGGATGGCTTCAACCCCCAATCTCAGATCTAAGCCTTCTGAGTAGCTAGGATTACAGGGGTGAGCCACCAGTGCTGGCTCAGCTTTTTGATGGTTAATGGGAGATAAAATTCTTGGGGATTTGTCTGCCCAAGATGGCTTTGAACCAAGATCCTCAGATCTCAGCCTCCTGAGTAGTTAGGATTACAGGTATGAGTCACCTGCATCCAGCACAGGTTTCTTTCTGTTAGGCCTCTTAACTGCATTCTGAACTATTTCTACATTTAATCTGTGGCAATGTCACCTATCCATAGCTTTGGACCCACTGTGTCCCTCTGAGATAATCAGAGTAGCATAATCATAGCATCTCAGTCTATTTTCTGCAAAGTTTTAACCTTGAGGCCCTTGAAAAGTCTTGAGGATTCCCCACAGGGCTCCCAGGCCATTCTTGGAGAACACAACAGGAGGGTGTTATACCCTCTGCTTCCTTTCTGTCCCAGCCCCATAACAATACATCCCATAATGAGCAAACAAAGAGCTTCTGTAGAAGGGTCAGAGACTTCCTATTTCTGAAGACTTGGCTTCTATTTGGATGCCCCCCAGAGGAGCTGGATTTGGGTTGCTTTGAGCCCCAAGTACCCCTCTGGTTCCGGCATCCACATACTGAAGCCAGTAAAGGAGGTCTTTAAAGCTTGCTGGAAAGGCATGGTACCTGATAGGTGTTTGTGGATGGAGAGGTGGATACCTTCCACTATCCCACAGAACTTTCTAGAATGATGTTCTCCAGCTATGCTGTCCAATATGGTAGCCATTAGATGGCTGGGGCTATGGTGTCCTTGAAATATGACCCAGGGCAGCCAGACCTCACGGATTCCTCTGGGCCACTGCAAACATTTGTCCCAGGAGCAATGGAAAGCAAACATTCAGCAAAAGGGTTTCGAACCCCAGGCAGCAGGGTGACATAATCAGGAGTTTCTGAGCCTGACCAGTGTCTCCACCTCTCTCCCTGCCACAGGCCCCACCATGAGGCCCCAGCCCCTCCGCAGTCCGCATGCTCCCATGGCCCCGGGCGCACCGTGCTAGCCCCAGCCAGGTGAGGGGAGGCTCCGGCCATGGCCAGCCACGTGGACCTGCTGACCGAGCTGCAGCTGCTGGAGAAGGTGCCCACGCTGGAGCGCCTGCGCGCTGCCCAGAAGCGCCGGGCACAGCAGCTGAAGAAGTGGGCGCAGTATGAGCAGGACCTGCAGCACCGCAAGCGCAAGCATGAGAGGAAGCGCAGTGCAGGTGGCCGCCGCAAGAAGGTGTCCTTCGAGGCCGGGGTGGCGCTGCTGGAAGCCTCGCTGAGGAACGATGCAGAGGAAGGTAGGTCTGTCCATGCGCACGCACACCCACCCATGCCTGGGAGGCCGCCGCTCCATGCACATGCGCACTGGTGCCAAGGCGGTCCCCTGGCACGAGCTTGCGTTCCAGGTAGGTCTCCTTGTGCGCATGCACACCAGCACCAGGGATTCATGAGCGGTTGCACACTCGGGCCAGGGAGGCTTCTCCATGCGCATGCGCACTGGTGCCAAGGCTGTTCCCTTCATAAGCTTGCGTTCCGGGTAGGTTCCGTTTTGCGCATGCGCACCAGCGCCAGGGATTCATGTGCTTGCAGGTAGGATGCCAGGCGGGTAGTCTGTAGCTCCTCTCTCCAGTTCTAGGGCGAGTTGACTGAACAGTAGCCCAACCCATCTCAGGAGGAGGATGTTCTCTTAGGAAAAGCTTTGGCTTTATCTTAGACTTTGTTGTTGTTGGAAACAAGGAATTCAGCCTTTGGCTAATGAATATCATAATAATTTGCTTTCCCACCCACCAATATTTACGACAACCTACTTCCTGCACAGTGCTGCTCTAGACCAGAGTAATGAACAATTGGATCTGATTTCCTTCCTCTAAGTGCTAAATGCTCCTGGGATCTTGCATTTATGTTTTCGTTTGTTTTGTTGGTCCTGGGGCCTTGAGCTCAGCGCCTAGTTGCTGTCCCTGAGCTGCTTTTGCTCAAGGCTAGTGTTCTACCACTTGAGCCACAGCTCCACTTCTGGCTTTTTTTTTTCTTCTGTAATTTATTACAGATAAGAGTCTCATGGACTTTTCCTGCCTGGGCTGGTTTCCAGCTGTGACCAAATCTCAGTTCCTGACTACTCAGTAGTTAGGATTACAGGCATAAGCCACCAACAGTTTTCATTTTTGATGGAACCAAACTCAGAATTATGTCCCTAGCCACTCCCCCTTTTTTTTTTTGCTTTAATTACTTTTCCTATAGGATATAACTTTTTCTACACATCCTCAGACAGTGATCCTCCTTCTTGTACCTCCTTTGAAGCTGAGATTAAAAGTGTTTACCATCACGTCCAGCCCTAGGATCTTACATTTCTTAAGCCCTTCCTCTGTGCAAATCTTCATTCCCTACTTTCTGTGTATGCTGTTCTTATTTCTCCTTTAGTGAAGGGGAATGAACACAGAGCCTTACACATGCTAAACATTAAGCACCACCCCCAGCCCTGTCTGATTTTACTAATCTTTGATGCAACTTTCATGGTATTGGGGAGTGGTTAAAATCATACCTGTGAAGTTTTCTTAGACATAGTCCTTTGTGAAACGAAGTAGTCATTAATATGTTTTGTCATACTATTAGTATTTTTATTTTTATTAGATTCCTAATTAATATTATCCTATGATGTCTATAAAGTTTGGGAGCAGACACATACATGTTACCTAGGACATTTTTACTCTATAACATGAGTGAATTATATTGTCCATATGGTCCCTTTTCAGACTGTATGATATTCTATTCTTGTTAATTTTTATCTCATTACATTATCTTATGTGTCCTGTGGTCTGGATGCTGACATCCATATGATACTGAGACTCAGAACCTGGCCCAAGTTGGTAGAGCAGGATCTGAGCTCCCAGCATCCAAGCTTGGGTCTCGAGCACCCTGACTCTGCACATTTGATTCTTGTTTCAAGATGAAAGGGGGATGATTTAACCAAAGCCTTCCTTTGTGGGCATGCGCCAAGGGCACATTGGAGCTGAGGTCTGTGCACATTCCTTCCATCTTTCCCCCTACCCGCCTTGGGCTTTGGCCTATCCCTGAATGTTAGGCTTTCTGTTGTCTCTGGAGTGGCCCAGTTGTTTCCTGAGCTCCTGGGCATACTCTGCAAGCACTTGGTGCTAACACAGCCCATGGAAGGACCGACTGGGAAGAGGTGGCATCTATAGTGAGGGCACTGGGTTTTACAGGCTGAACATCCCTGACTCTGGGATTTTGACATGTTCCAAAATTGGAAATGTGTCGAAAGCCTGTGTGATGACCTAAGTAGAAAAGTCCATACTTTTTTGTGTGATAGGGTGCAGGCAAGGCTCAGGTTTGCTCAAAACATGACAGAAAATGGCCTTTATGGGGGACCTAGTACTACCTGCCTGTAGTCCTAGGACCTGGATGCTGAGGTAGGAGTTTGGTGATTTTGAGAACAGCTTGGGCTACTTAGTAAAGAGATCTTATCTTAAAGAAATTGCCTTCAGACTGTGTGTGTGTGTGTGTGTGTGTGTGTGTGTGTGTGTGTGTGTGTGAGACAAGTGTGTATGTGACTCAAATCTGTTATTGACACTTAGGTTCCATTCTTTTCTTTTGGGGGGGGGGGTCCGGTCGTGAGCCTGAACTCTGGGCCTAGGCACTGTCCCTCAGCTCTTCAGCTCAAGGCTAGCACTCTACCACTTGAGCCACAGCACCACTTCCGGCTTTTTCTGCTTATGTGGTGCTGAGGAATCGAACCCAGGGCCTCATGCATGCAAGGCAAGTGCTCTACCACTGAGCCACCTTCCCAGCTCTAGGTTCCATTCTTGAGATGTCTCTTCCTCCTCCTCCTCCTCCTCCTCCTCCTCCTCCTCCTCCTCCTCCTCTTTCTCCTCCTCCTCCTCCTCTTTCTCCTCCTCCTCCTTCTTCTTCTTTAATCCAGTATTGGGACTTGAACTCAGGACCTTCCACTCTTGCTTGGCTTTTACTACTCAAGGCTGGTGCTCTACCAATTGAGTCATACCACCACTTCCAGCTTTTGGCTGGTTAATCGGAGATAAGTATCTTGTGGATTTTTCTGCCCAGGCTGGGTTTGAACCATGATCTTCAGATCTCAGCCATCTATAGTAGCTAGGATTACAAGTGTGAGCTTCTAGTGTCCAGCTAAGATCTTTCCTCTTGTGCGTGCGTGTGTGTTTATTTCCAATTCTGAAAGAAATCCCCAATCCCGAACTCTGGTCCCATGCCTTTCCAAGCAGAACACCTAATCAGGCTTGGCCTTGCCCTTTGGCTTTCTAGAACCCTCTTGAAAGCCTGTTCCTTTTCATGCTGGAATCACAGGGCTCTAAGAAATGAGCAATCTTGCTTCACAGATCCACTAGCTGCAAACAGCTCAGCCCAGAGGTGTGACGTCCTGGAACGGCTCATTCCCACGTGTGGCTTGCTGAGAGACGAATGATGTGGCAGTCCCTTGTCATTCAGGGGGCGGCTCATGATGAGGTGTAATTTGAATGGGGGTGGAGATGGGGGGGGTTATCTTCTCTCTCCATTCTCCATTCCTGGTTTACTTCCTTCTTCCCTTACAAAGTCCCGTCTCCTTTCCCCAGGGCCTGCTCAGAGGTGCTGGGAGCAGGCTGACCTGCCAGGCCCCATCTCTTAGGGACTGTTGCGTGCCCTGGGGCACATAACTCTAAGCTCTGGGCTTGGAGTTCAAGGACAAGTGTCACTCAGATTGCAAGTCCTACTTTGCTCCGTGACAGTTTCCTGGGTCTAGTTTTTCAGTTGTGTAAAATAGAGCCCTGACTGCTTGCTTACCTGCTTGGAAGCAGGTGTGGCGAGAACTTGAGCAGATCTTGCATGGGACAACTCTGAGTCCTGTGGCAGAACAGTGGTATTTTTTACACTTTTTTCTTCCTTAAAAAACGTGTGTTGTTGTTGTTTTTACAGACTTTAATGTTTTGTTTATTTATTTATTTTTTGGGTCTGGTCATGGGGCCTGAACTCTGGGCCTGGGCGCTGTCCTTCAGCTCAAGGCTAGCACTCTACCATTTGAGCCACAGCACCACTTCTGGCCTTTTCTGCTTAGGTGGTACTGAGGAATCGAACCCAGGGCCTCATGCATGCAAGGCAAGCGCTCTACCACTGTGCCACCTTCCCAGCCCCGACTTTAATGTTTTAAAAAACTCAAATATACACAAATGCATTCTTAGAAAAAAATCAACATAGGTCTTTCCCTCCCTCCCTCCTAGTCTCCCTCCTTTCTTCCCGTCTTCCCTCCCTCCTTGCCTTACTCCTTCCCTCCTTCTTTCGCCCCTCCTTCATTTTCTCCCTTCCTCCCTTCTCTTCTCTTCTCTTTTCTTCTCTTCTCTTCTCTTCTCTTCTCTTCTCTTTTCTCTTCTCTTCTCTTCTCTTCTCTTCTCTTCTCTTCTCTTCTCTTCTCTTCTCTTCTCTTCTCTTCTCTTCTCTCTCCCTCTCTCCCTCTCCCTCTCCCTCCCCCCCCCCCTCTCTCTCTCTCTCTCTCTTTCTCTCTCTCTCTCTTCTATGGTCATTGCTTGCTGGTTTTTTTTTTTTAACCATTCAGGCATTTCCCTCATTTACTTTTGTATTTGTGAATTTGAAGAATTATAGAGCTTTTTTTTTTCTTTTGAGATTTTACCTAAATGATGACATATTGGAAACCTAGACATACTAGTTTAAAGTTTTCTTTCTTTTCACACAACAGAATGTCTTCAAAATATCTTCTTGTCAGTACACATACAATGTAATATATCTGCATTGTTGTTTAGTTTGGTGCTTGTCCTGGGGCTTGAACTCAGGGCCTGGGTGCTGTCCCTGAGTTTTTTTTTTTTACTCAAGGCCATCCTCTACCACTTGAGCCACAGCTGCACTTCTGGCATTTTTGGTGGTTCCACAAACTTCCTGCCTGGGCTGGATTTGAACTGTGATCCTCAGGTCACAGCCTCCTGAGTAGCAGGGATTACACGTATGAGCCACCAGCGCCTAGCTTTTAGTAGGTCTTTATTGATTTTTTTCCAGTAGTTTTTGCTAACCATGAACGTTTTGTGTACCCATGCAAATAGTTGTGTAGACCAGATGTGAGAAAACGGGGGCTGCTGGAGGGATTGAAGTGGTAGACTCATAGACTGGTGCCGCTGGCTGTGGGGATAGTAGCAGGAGGCTGGAGGACAGAACACGGTGTTCTGCAGCATGCTGTGGAGATGGGATGAAATGTGCCTCTGGGGTCCCCGTGCATGGACTGGGGGTGGGTCCTGCCCTAATCTTCCTGACAGCGCATCAGAGCCCACTGCTCTGAGCTGGCTGAGACTGGCTTTCTGCTTGTTGGTGAAGCTGGTGTTGGGGTGGCTGCTGAGGTGTTAGCTCACAGTGGAGTGGGAGCCGGGGGCGGCTGCTCCCCCGTTCCCCTGAGCTCATAGCATCTTCTGAGTCAACCTTCCCCACCTGCCTGGGGAGTGTGAGCTGTTCCCCAGAGAAAGGCAGTATTGGGGAACTCACCCAGCTTCCTTCTCTGGCCCTGCATTGCCTTTAGACTCATGGGCTTGACCTCAGACCTGCCTGAACCCCATCTGTTCAGCTTGGACTCCCCATTCTCCAGGCAGCTCTAGCCTAGCTCCTGCTGGCTCTCTCTCCCCTCTGACCCCCTCACCTCTGCTTGCGAAGGTCCCTCTGGAACAAGCCCCGGACTGCCACCTCTAGCTCTTCAGGGCTGGGTGTGGCATGGTGAGCCACCAATGAGATGCTTAGAGGAAAAACTCAATATGTATCTGATGTTCATTGGGAGGTAGGATGGGGTCTGGGCCAGGAGTTGAACTGTCCATTCTCCAAGATCCAAAACCCAGTGCCAGTGTTTGCTAGCTGTGCACTCTCAAGGAAGTTACTTGGCGTCTTGGGGCCTCTGTTTCCCCACTTGTAAATGAGCGTGACCATAGCATACTGGCCCCACAAGATGGCAGAGAGGTTCATTGGAGTTGGTCAGGGTTCGGATGGTGTGATAAGTAGACCTGTGATAGAAATGGTTATTTCTGTATTATCTGCATTCACATAATCTCTTATTAGTACATGGTAATAAGATTATATAATAATGCTGTCTTCATGATTATTTATCAGGTGCTTGCTTTGTGCCAGGGCACCTGCTCTTGTGTATGCGATTTTCCTTAATCCTTGAAATTAGATGGAGGATTTCACCCTATTTCTAAAAGAAAGAACCTAGAGTTTAATTTATATAATGTATCATAAGATTTGTACCTTTTAAGTGTACAGCTCAGTAGTTGTTCAGGCTATTTACAGAGTTACATGAGTTATATGTCCATTACCACCCTCTAGTTTTATTTTTTTTTGTCAGTTGTGGGGGTCCTCGTTTTGGGGTCTTACAGACAGCCACCACAGTGGCTTCTTCTCAGGGCCACAGGAACCCCACCAATATATTTTTAATAGTTTCGTTATGGAACCTTCAGTCACCAAAAAGGGTGAGTGAATCTTGGGTACTAAAGTTAGCTCTTAAGTCTTATTTTCTTGTAAAGATTTTCACACTCTCTTTTCTGAAGCAGTGGAAACTTTAACTTAAATGAAACCTACTATGTAAAACAGGGGGAAGGGCAATGCTAGCTGAGGTTGGCTGGGGTGCTAGGACCCGGTCCACACTAGTTCAGACTTTGCACAGGCACCTGCCAGACACTGCTCAGACTACAGGCTTGTCTAGTTTTGACTTTCAGTAATTTTTAGAAAGAAAAGTTGCTTTTCTTTGTGTTATAAAAATAATTCATCCTTGCCAGGTGCCATTGGCTCATGCCTATAGTTCTAGCTACTGATAGGAGGCTGAGAGCTGAGGATTGTAAAAGCCAGCCTGGCCAGAAAGGTCCACGAGACTCTTACCTCCAGTTAATCACCACAAAGCTGGAAGCAAAAAACAAAACAACAACAACAAAAAACCTCAGGGACAGCAACAAGGCAGAGTTCAAGCCCAGCAACCAGGCCCTGAGTTCAAGCTCCAGGACTGGCACATGTACGTGCACATGCGTGCGCGTGCGCACGCGCACGCACACACACACACACACACACACATATACACAATTCATCCTTGTAGAAAGATTTAAAAGTACAGAAGAAAGAAAGGGAGAAATATTGAGAAGGTAAAATTTAAGCTGGCCATGGTGATGCATGCCTGTAACTCAGCACTCAGGAGGCAGAGGCAGGAGGATCATGGATGGGTTTGAGGCTAGCCTGGGCTACATTGTGAGTTGGAAGCCAGGCTGAGCTACATAGGAAACATGTCTTCAAAACACTGAGAGAGCCAGGCGTCAGTGGCCACACCTGTAATCCTAGATACTCAGGAGGGTGAGATCTGAGCAAGGAGGTTCGAAGCCAGCCCAGGCAGGAAAGTCCATGAGACTCATCTCCAATTAACTTCCAAAAAGCCAAATGTGGAACTGTGGCTCAAGTGGTAGAGTGCTGGTCGTGAGCAAAAAGAGCTCAGGGATAGTGCCAGCCTCTGAATTCAAGTCCCAGTAATAGTAAAAAAGAAAAAAGGAAAACCAAACAGAAAGAACAAACATGGAGAGAGAGAGAGAGAGAATTAAAATTGAGGAATTAAGACATTCACTATGTTAGAATAATAAGCTCATTATCCGTTAAACTTTGTCTATTCCTGTGTAACAGCAGCTTAGCTGGGCAGTTCTGGCTCAGACTCTCATATGCTATACTTACCCCACTCCAAGAAAGTATGTTGACCTGACTCTTGACAGGAGACCTCAATTCAGCCCACAGGAGCCTCTCAGCATGGTGGGGCAGGTGGCAGTACCGAGAGTGAGGGAAGGGGTACAGGAAGCTGAGATGACCTTGTGACCTTGGAAATCACGTACCCTGTTCTGCTCGGGAGACATGACTCATTTGGTGCAGCCCACACTCCAGGGGAGGGAGGACGCCCCATCTCCTGAAGGAGGAATTTGTGGACTTGTTTCAAAGATACCACATGCTCACAGAAGTATTTTTATAAAAAGTCATGATTTTTTTTCAAAACAAAAAATAGTGAATTGTCTTGTGTTATACTTTTTAAGGTGTGTGTGTGTGTGTGTGTGTGTGTGTGTGTGTGTGTGTGTGTGTGTGTGTGTGTGTGTGTGTGTGTGTGTGTGTGTGTGTGTGTGTGTGTGTGTGTGTGTGTGTGTGTGTGTGTGTTACTAAGGCTTGAACTCAGCCTGATAGTCTCAACTTGGCTTTTTCCTCCTTGAAAAGGTTGGTGCTTTGCCACTTGAGCCACACCTCCACTTCTGGTGGTTTGGTGTTCATTGGAGATAAGAGTCTCAGTCTTTTCTGCCTGGGCTAGCTTCAAACCTTAATCCTTAGATCTCAGTCTCCTGAGTAGCTAGGATTACATGCTCGAGCCACCAGCATCTGGTTTACCTATTTTTTTTTCTACTAATGTATTTCCTTTTCTTATTGAATTGAATGGTTGTAGGTTGATGTGTTTGAGAGAAGAGAATGAGTGTCAATATAGGGGGAGATGTTAACCCTTTGTTGTTGGTTTTGGCTCATGTATTTTCTGCCATATATAGTCATGTTTTCATTAACTTTTTGTTTATAGTGTGGTGTTTTTTTTTGTTTTGTTTTTTTGTTTTGTCAGTCGTGGGGCCTGAACTCTGGGCCTGGGCGCTGTCCCTCACCTCTTCACCTCAAGGCTAGCGCTCTACCACTTGAGCCACAGCACCACTTCCTGCTTTTTCTGCTTATGTGGTGCTGAGGAATTGAACCCAGGGCCTCATGCATGCAAGGCAAGCACTCTTCCACTGAGCCACGGTCTCAGCCCCTGGGTTTTGTTTTTGTTTTTGGCAGCACTGGCATTGAACCTCAGTGTCTTCCATATGTTATACATGCATTCAACCACTGAGTGTGTTTATTGTACAGGTTTTGTGCTTCAGGGTTTCAAATCTGTTTATACTAGCTTTTCCCTTCTATTATTTTGTTCTATGCTTTTATCCTTTAAAGCAAGAGTCAGAAAGCTATGACCTGAAGGCCAGATCTGCCAACTGTTTTTATAAATAAAGTTTTATTGGAACACAGCCACATCCACTCACTTACATATTGCCTACGGCTGCTTAACCACAGTGACACAGATGAGTTTTTGTAAGAAACCCTATGGCCTGCAACAATGACAGTACTTCCTGTCTTGTCCTTTCTAGAAAAAACCTTGTCAACGCTTACTCCAATGTTTTCCCCGTCTAACAATGTCTGTTAACCTGTATTTTTCTTCTAAGTATTTGTGGCCTCATTTAAATAGTTAAATGTATAATCCCTCTGCAATGCATTTTGGTTTTGTTTCCAGAGTTATATCAGTGCTCCCAGCATGCTTCACTTTCCCATAAGTTTCTGATGCCACCCTCACCCTTACCCGCCCAGTTGTCATTTACGCTGGAATCCTTCAGGTTTCTGTTGAGTCTTGATATACAGTTCAACAAGGACTTCCTCAAGTTCCTCTCTTTTTCTTTTGCTACTTATACCATGGCTTGAACACAGGGCCCCATGCTCTCCTTCAACTTTCTAGCACTCTATCACGTGAGCCATTCCTCCAGTACAGCCTTCTTGCTGGTTAATTAAAAATAGAATCTTGCAAACTTTTCTTCCTGGGCTGACTTCGAACTTTGATCTTCTCATCCTCAGCCTCCTGAGTAGGTAGGTTTACAGCTATGAGCTATCAGCACTGACAAAAAAATTGTTCTTTTAAAAAAATGTGTTCTAGGTTATTTTCAGTCATTCACAATATGTATTCTTCACATCACGTTTTCTTCAGAACTTCAAACATTTAGAGTACTAATTGGTATTATAAGGAAATCAATCAATTAATTTGGATCAAATTTACCATGGTAATTTTTGCTAAGTAGGCACATGGCTCATGACTCTGAAAAGTATCCTTCCATATCCTTTAGGAAAGCTGGAATGTTATTTTTTTTCTCCCATGAAAGTCCTATTAACTTGAGAGGAGGACTCATGGTTGTTGTTTATTGTGGTGGGGCTTGAACTCTGGGCCTGGGTGCTTTCCCTGCACTCTTAAACTCAAGGCGAGTGCCCTAAAACGCTTGAGCCACAGCACCACTTTTGGTTTTTGAGTGGTTTATTGGAGATAAGAGTCTCACAGAGTTTCCTGCCCAGGCTGGCTTTTGTTTGTTTGTTTGTTTTTGTCGGTCTTGGGGCTTGAACTCTGGGCCTGGGTGCTGTCCCTCAGCTCTTCAGCTCAAGGTTAGCCCTCTACCACTTGAGCCAGAGTGCCACTTCAGGCTTTTTCTGCTTATGTGGTGCTGAGGAATTGAACCCAGGGTCTCATGCATGCAAGGCAAGCACTCTACCACTGAGCCACCTTCCCAGCCCCCCAGGCTGGCTTTGAACCATGATCCTCAGTTCTCAGTCTCCTGAGTTGCTAGGATTACAGGCGTGAGCCACTGGCGCCCGGCGGCTTTGACATTTTTGAACATGCTCTGCTTTCTTCATATCCTTCCTAAAGTCTGATCTGGCTTAACTTAGAGTGAGTACAATTGTTACTTTTCTCATTGTGGTTTAGTTTGTCGATTAGCATGGCCCAAGTTTCTGTCTTTTTTTTTTTTTTTTGATAACTATTATTGATTTGTACTGAACTTGTAAGAAAATAAACTCCCTCGATTGGTTTCCCAATAATGAAGTATCTTTCCCATCCTGATTTTCTAGGAAAACTGTTCAAAGGGGAGCTAGCTGCACTTCCATATGCCACATGCACACATGGAAGCAGCCTTAGTTAGCTGGAGAAACAGAACCTCGCCAGGACCCAGAGCTCTCCTCGACACACGCTTGCCTTTTGACTCCAAAGTCAAGAATTTGAATTTATCTTGCTCACTTAGAAGCCTATTATCCACCTGCTCAGTTAATTTTGGATTCTTTTTTTTGGGGGGGGGGGAGAGGTCCAGTCATGGGGCCTGAACTCTGGGCCTGGGTGCTGTCCCTCAGCTCTTCAGCTCAAGGCTAGCGCTCTACCACTTGAGCCACAGTGCCACTTCCGGCTTTTTTCTTTTTGCTTATGTGGTGCTGAGGAATCGAACCCAGGGCCTCATGCATGCAAGGCAAGCACTCTACCACTGAGCCACCTTCCCAGCCCTAATTTTGGATTCTTAACTGATGAATTAGGGCTTTTTTAATGTCACTAGTGACAGAAACTCAAGCTAACTGAGGCAGGGTTGTATGTATCTGAAAACTTCAAGGAGCTCACAGCTTCAAGCACATGTGGGGATATAGGTTACAAAAAAAAATCTCTAAGTTAGATGACTATGACCAGTCTATCCTAACAGTTAAGTTTTTCTTCTCAGCTTTGTCTCAGGTTAGCTCCCAGTTCCCAGAATTGTATCTTACCACTTATACTTCTGGTTCTTTTTACTTTTAGTTAGGTATTTTGTTTGTTTGTTTGTTTTTTGTTTTCCAGATAGTGTCTTATGTCTGCTTCCCCTTCCCCCTGGGTCTTGCCTGGACTGTCATCCTCCTATTTGCATTTTCCATTAGCTGGGATGACAGGCACACATCTAGCTTTTCTGGGTTGATAGTTCTCAAGCCATGACCCTCCGTTTCATAGTGGAATCCAGCCACTATGGGAGCGGAGTCTAGCAGAACCACTTTGTCAAGGCACAGCACTCATGTAACTGTGCCATAGAGAGAGGTGTTGTAAAGATGGCCTTGTCAAGAACAGGCTCCAGAGAAAGGAGGCAAGGAGACCGTTTATGAGCATTGCTATTTAGTCCTTTCCAGAAGAGAGGACACTGTGACCAATAGCTATGAATGTTTACATCCTGTTGCTAAGCATAATCTAATTATGGAGAAAGGAGAGTTCGACCCATCTCGGCATAATTCCCTCCAACACGATGACTGTGCACCTCCTCACAACCTTCTGATTGCAGTTCCCACCCCAGCTAGGTCTGCTGCTTATAGGCACAGAATGAGTGAACCATGCTTAAATGAATCTCTTGCCATGGAAGGCGATTCTCATTTCCTGTCATCCCAGTGCTGTGATTTTGTGCAGTAGCCTCATGATATTAGATAGTGTGAAATTCTTCTTTGGGAGCGGAAACTACTTTGTTTAGTTTGGTCATCCATGAAACTAATGCTGACCTGGAGGTCTTGCAGAGGGGGAAATTCAGCCAATTGAAACTCCTTTGGCACTGGCCCCCAATCCCAACTTCCATGCTACTCAGCCAGCATCTCTCCAGGGTGTCATAACGACAAATAGAAGAGGGCTTGCCAAAGATTCTTTGGAGTTGCAGAGCCCGTGTCAGTCCCCTTGTTGTGACTAAATACCAGTGACAACTTAAAAGAAGGTGGGGTTTATTTTGGCTCCTGATCTTGGAGGTTTCAGTGCATGGTCACTAGGTTCTATGGTTGGGTCTCCAGTGGCACAGTAGTACATCATAGAGAGGAGGACTGCTCACCTCATATCAGCTGGGAAACAAGGTTGGACAGAGAAGGGTATCCCTGCACTGTGATCCTCCTATTCTCCTGTGTCCCCTTTAAAGTCATACCTCCCCCTGCCCACAATGACCTAGTTTCCTCCCCTTAGGTTCCACCTCCTCAAGGTTCCACCATCTCCCCAAAACACCGCAGGCTGATGACTAAACCTTCAACACATGGCCTCTGAGTGCATTCCAGATCCAAACCACATTAGCTTCTCTCTCTGAAATGTCCCAGCCTACAGAACTCACTGAGAGAGTTGAAAACATTTCTGACATGACTTACTCCTGCTTGCTGTCTACCTTCGACCTGTTTCCTTCCTGATAGAGTGGGAAGAATGGCCAAAGCCAAACCATCTGCCAACCACGTAGAGGAAAGTTTTGAGAAAGGTTTGAGAAGCTGAAGAAAATTCTAGAATGTTCTCACCTATGCCATGTTTGGGCCAACAACAGAGCTAGTGCTACTGTTCCCTGCCTTATTTACTGTGTTAGACTTCAGGGAGTTTGCGGAGCAGAGGTGAAGAGGGAAGTATGAAAGTTGCCCAGTAGGAGGAGGACAAGGGCACTTTTGTCATTTACAAAAGAAAAGCTAAGTTACACTCAGATCTGATGGAGGCAAGGCTGTCAGTCCTCTAAGAGAAATGCTCCACAGTGTTTGTGCTTAGGGCCTCTGAATTCCCTGGATACCACAAAGGCAGGAATGGCAGGTCTCTGTGTGAGTCACCGTGAAGCGCTGTGCTTCATCTGTCAGCTCTTGTTGCATAACAACTCCCCTGAAACAGTGCTCAGAACAGCTTACTATTTCCCAATTATTCTTTGGCTTCAGCAGGCAGTTCTGCTGCTGGTCTTATATCAGGGAGCAGCTTGAGTGATGAAGTCTTAGTTGCCCCAACGAAGCAGTGTTCAGTGGTTGAGCTCTTGGGAAATGATTCTATCTTCCGGGCTCCAGCCTAACCGATGGGTTCATCTATGGATGAATTTATAACGTTGTGGACCATTGGGAGGGGTTGGAAATGGTAGGAGATGGGTCCTAGTTGGAAGAAGTTAGGTCCCTCTGAGGTGTGCCCTTCAAGGTGTTTCTCCTCCTTGCTCTTTCCTTCCTTTCCGCTCTCTCGGCTTCTTTGTCCCTGTAAGGTGAGCAGCTTTGCTCTGCCCTGCCCTTCTGCTGGCTATGGGTGAAAACCTTTAAAACTATGAACCTAAATAAATCTTTCCAGGTCGAGTGTTGGTAGCTTCCACCTGTAATTCAAGCTACTCAGTAGGCTGAGATCTGAGGGTCAAAATTCAAAACCAGCCCAGGCAGGAAAGTCTATGAGACTCTATCTCCAATCAGCCAGCAAAAAGCCAGAAATGGAGATGTGGCTTAAGTGGTAGAGCACTAGTTCTGGGCAAAAAAGCTAAGAGGCTGGGTGCCCGTGGCTCACGCCTATAATCCGAGCTACTCAGGAGGCTGAGATCTGAGGATCATAGTTCAAAGCTAAGAGACAGTGTCCAGGCCTTTGCTTTTTCATTTCCTTTCCTCTTTCCTTTCCTTTTTTCCCCCTCCCTTTGGGTCTTTTCCTCAGGTACTTTATCATAGTACTTAACTAATAAGCTGACTAACACTTTTTGCCTGAGTTTACTCCTTTGTTGTTGTTGTTGGTGGTGGTGGTGGTGGTGGTTGTGGGGCTTAAACTCAGGGTGTGTTAGCTATCCTTGAACTCTTTTGCTCAAGGCTAGTGCTCTACCACTTTGAGTCCCAGCACCACTTTCAGTTTTCTGGAGGCTAATTGGAGAGAAGAGTTTTAATGGACTTTCCTGCCCAGGCTGGCTTTGAACCATGATCCTCAGATCTCATCCTCCTGAGTAGCTAGGCTTACAGGTATAAGCTATCAGTCCCTGGCCTGCTAGGCAAGCATTCTATCACTAGGCCTCTATTCCCAGCCCTGGCCTGAGTTCATGCTTAGGGCCATAGGTACTACAGGGTCAGCCAGTGTTTTGCCTCTGTGAACCTGCCTTGTTCTCTTTCTCCATGTGGTCTTTCATCCCAGATCATGGTCTCAGTTGCAAGAAGGTAAGCCCAGGTACACGAGAAGTTATCAAGGTCTTGCCTGTATCAGGTTTGCTGATGTCTCATTGGGCCAAGTGAATCACATGGCCAAGTTTAGCATCAGCGTGGAAGGAGTCTGTGCAGGAGCATGCGTACTGAAAAGGGTCATCATTGTTATCATCTACCATGCATTTTAGATGTTCCTTTTCTTTAGGCTGGAATTCTAGTAACACAGTGTGATAATTCTGAGCATGTCATGTTGCGCAGAGACATGATATGCTCTTGATGTCCCTAAAATGTCTGAGTTCTATTGGGTGGGCAACCACTGTGACCAGATCCTCCCTCTGGGACCCCTAGACCTCTGGGTTGAGGACACACACATACACTTGACAGATTTTGGTACAGGAGAATGATGCTTTTGCTTATTTAATTTGATAGCTTATTAGCTGTATAGCCACAACTCTGGATTGTGTGATTTCCTAAGGTCATGTTGAACTCTCAATAATTGGGGTTAAAGTCTGGATCAATGTTGAAACAGAAACTCGAATAGAAAAATAATCATCAGCCAGATGGAATGAATTACTAATTCACAAATGCAGCATGCTCAGTAATAAAGCCTCTGAGAGTGTAAGTGGGGTGTGAGAAATTGAAGGACCTTAGAGGTAAGGTACGGGTTTCTGGGGTATGTGGTAGACCCCAAAGGTTAAGAGCTTGCAGTCAGATAACTTTGCAAATTACCCAACCTCTTTTAAGTGCTAATTCCTCATCTGTACAGCAGGATGAATGATATTGGGGAGAACTAGGGGCTCAGAATATTCATAGATGGGCAGTAAGCACCATCAAAGGAGATGTTGACTATTACCTCTATTAGCTTTGATTGAAGTAGGCTAGAAGCAAGGTTAATACCTCTTCCGTTGTAGGTCATGTGTACATTTTTTTTTCTGTTTACTCAAGACTAGCTTCCTATCAGTCATTCATATGAACCTTTTTTGTTGTTGTTATAATCATTAGCACTTTAGTATGAAAGATTTCTTTCTTTTTTTTCCTCCAGCAGTGTTCATTGTAAATCAGAGGGAGAAAGCAAGGGTTGTCTGTCCCACATAATACATCACGTAAAATTGCTTGCATTAGGGCGCTCTTTTAGTCTTCCCCCTTCTCCCCCCTCTTGGCAGTACTGGGGTCTAAACTCAGAGCCTTGGGCTTCTTAAACAACCACTCTGACTACTGAGCCACACCTCCAACCCTGATTTTTAATGGTTGTTTTTTAGGTAGGGTTTTGTTTCCTGCTGGGGTGAGTCTGGGTGTGATGCATCTATGTTATGTTTCTTGGTAGCTAGGATTACAGGTACCCACCATTATGTCCATATCTTTGTTGGCAATGCGTCTCGAACTTTTTCCCTGCCCAGACTGGCCTCCAGTGTTAGTCCCAAAAATTTCAGCTTCCCAAGGGCTGTGATTAAAGGTGTGAGCCATGGGATGCCAGCTTCCCATCACCTCTTAAGCTAGTCTTGAATATATCTATTTGGGTTGGTTTGGGCCCATCTTAATGACAAAAGCTCTTTGGGGGGACCCTAATTAACTTCTGAGTTGCTTTCTCCAACCTTCAGAGTGAATGCAATCTCCCATTGTTACTGAAAGAACCCACAAAACCCCAGAATATCTTGTGACAACTTCTCCCAAGTTCTTTGGCACCCAACATTGTGCCAAGGAGACATAGGACCAGCCTTCCTCTGAATGGGCTCATTTCTGCAGTCATTCCTTCCGGCTCATGACTTTCTTCTCCTTTTGCTGCCCACGGATGCTGAAAATAACTTGTTTTCTGGCAAGCCTGAAATGAGATTCCTTATGATTTAATCAGATCCATAATGAAGCTCTTCCAGCTTTCAGGAGCAAACATCTAGAATGGCTGGGCTGGTTCGGGGCAGGTTACAGGACAGGCCACAGGGAGGAGGAGTCTGAATATCGCACTTGGAAAACTGCCGCAGTCCCCTACACAACAGCTGGGGTTCTCCCCATCACTAGCCAGGACTCATGGCCCTGTCTGGCAGAGTTCTGTGGTATAGGTCATGTGGGCTGTGCAGTCCCCATCCCTTAGCCCAGACAGACCCAAGGCTTAAAGATAGTGGGTGCGATATTGATTGCTCTATGCCATAGCCAGCAAGAGGCAGTGTCCTCCAGATACAGAGACCAGGATGGGTTCATCTTGGCTAAAGCCAGGTTGTGCTTGGTGTTCATTGAGAAGGTAATAGCTCCAGATGAGAGAAGAAGCTGGGAGCGGCATGACAGGGAGTTGGCTAAAGAAGGAACAGGTCTCAATCAGCCCGTCACCCCTGCAGAATTCCCTCTACCAGCATATATTGGATTCTCCAGCTCCTAACATTGTGTGCGTCTATGCACCAACTTACATATCCTCTCAACAACTCTGAACCGAGGCTAGGCGCTAGTGGCTCATGCCTGTAATTCTAGCTACTCAGGAGGCTGAGATCTGAGGACTGAGGTTCAAAATCAACCTAGGCAGGAAAATCTATGAGACTTTATCTCCAATTAATCCCCCCCCAAGCCAGAAGTGGAGTTGTGGCTACAATAGTAGAGTGGAAGTGGAGGTGTGGCTCCAATAGTAGAGCCCCAGCCACCTCACCTTGCAGGTGGATAAACGGAGACATACCACAGTCTAGAAACGTATGCACACAAGAGACAGAGCCAGGACCGGCTGCCTGCAAGACTTAAGTTTCCAGCCTAGTGCTGTAGCATGTCTCAAACCTGGAGCATTTATCCCTCTCCACCAGCCTGGTTGTTCCCCCCGCCCCCATCACTGGTTAACGGTACCTGGCAAGGTGAGGGTGCAGGTAGAGCATCCTCTTTGAGCAAGGAGTCTGAAGAACATGCTAAATGCCCATGGCCTCCTGGATGCTCTGACTCAAGCTCTTTCCCTAGGAGATCTGTCAGATAAAGTGATGGTTTAGCCCAGGCTTCCCCGGGAAGCAACTAGACATCATTGGTATTGAGACATGGATAGTCCTGGATGACTTTCCATCATTCTCTATAGGAGAAGACAGAAAAGACATCTCCCTCTGTCTGAAGACATGTTAAAGGTCACTCCCACCTGACTTTTTTTTTTTTTTTTTTTTTTAGCAATACTCGTATCGCAGGTATTCTACCATTTGATCCATGCTGCTCAGCCCCCAGCTGACATTTTTCAAAAGCATCTGCTGGTATTAGGTTCTTGGGAAACATTGTATGGCAATAATTCTGGGCCTCAGAAAAATTTCTTTTTTTTTTTTCTTTCTTTCAGTTGTGGGGCTTGAACTCAGGACCTAGGCTCTGTCCCTGAGCTTTTGCTCAAGGCTATTGTTCTACCACTTTGAGCCACAACTCCACTTTCTGTTTTTGAGTGGTTAATTGGATATAAGAATCTCATAGGGACTTTTCTGTCCAGGATGGCTTTGAACCATGATCCTCAAATTGCAGCATCTTGAGTAGTTAGGATTACTGGAGTGCGCCACCAGTGTCCAGAAGAAAGACATTTAATTAAGAAAATTAACAGTGCCCAGGCCCAGAGTTCAGGCCCTATGACTGGACCCAAAAAAAAAAAAAAAAAAAAAGAAACATAGATTCACATTTGGGTCCCAAAGAGTCCAGGTACTTCTTATTTTAAGATAGTAATGTCACAGGGCATTGGTAGCTCACGCCTATAATCCTAGCTATTCAGGAGGCTGAGATCTGAGGATTGTGGTTCGAAACCAGCCTGTGCAGGAAAGTCCAGGACTCTTATCTCCAATGAACTGCTCAGAAAAAGCCAGAAGTAGCACTGTGGCTCAAGTGGTAGAGCACTAGCCTTGAGCCAAAGAGCTCAGGCACAGTGCCTAGGCACTGAGTCAAGAAAGTAATATCACCGGGAGCTGTTGGCTCATGATTATAATCCTAGCTACTCAGGACACTGAGATTTGAGGATTTCGGTTCAAAGCCAGCCCAAGTAGGAAAGTCTATGAAACTCTTATCTCCAGTTAACCACCAGAAAACCAGAAGTGGCAATGGCTCAAATAGTAAACTGCTAACCTTGAGCCAAAGAGCTCAGAGCTCAGGCTCTCAGTTTAAGGCCTATGATGGACAGAAAGAAAGTAATGTCATCTCAGTATCTTTGGTGATGAGATGCCTTGTTCAGTAAATTGCTGGCTTCCAGCTATACCACCCCCTCCAGGAGGTTCTTTGTTGGTGAAATTGTTTTTCACTAAAAGAAGCTTAAGGTTAGGCACTAATTGGTGGAAGAGAGTTGGATTTATGTAGATGGATCTGGTAGGTAGGTCTGGGGACATGTCAGAGGCACCATCTTTGTCTCAGCTGCTGAAAATATCTTCCTAAAAAGCCCACACAAGTCTGTAGATTTCTTAAAGTTCCATTTTTGGCAAGTATATTCTGGTCCTGGTGTGCTCTGGCTAATAAACAGCTTCTGACTCACGGCACTGGGTGGCTGATCCTCGTGGTGACCCCATGTGTCCTCAGGGCACAGCTGGTGGCGGCGGGGGGGACCTGACATCCCCAAGTGGTCTGAGCTCCCCTGTCTTTCCAGGACAACGTGACCCTCAGGCCTCAGTGGGACCCTCGGGCACTTTCGTGGTCAGCTTGGGCTGCCTAACGAACCTTATAGACAACGTGGCTTAAGCAACAACTCTTGCTTCCTTACAGTTCTGGAGGCTGGAAGTTCATGTTCAAGGTTCTAGGATGGTTGGTTTCTGGGGAAGACTCTCCTTACTGTATGGAGGGAGGAGGAGACAAACGATGAGAGGAGAGGAGAGGAGAGGAGAGGGGAGATAGACAGGGGGGCGGAGAGGGAGAAAGGGAAAGAGGGAGGAAGAGGGAGAGGGAGAGGGAGAGGAAAGAGAGGGGAGGGGAGAGGAGGAAAGAAGAGGAGAGAGCACTTCCTGGTATCTTAAGGGCATTAATGCCATCCTCATAAACTCATGTATACCTAACTAGCTCCCAAAGGCCTACCTAGCTCTCCAAATACCACCACAGTGAAAGTTAATACTTTAATATATGAACTGGGGGCAGAGACACAGTTAAGCCACAGCAGATACATTTTCAGTGGTACAGAAGCTGAGAGAGATCCTGCAAGGCTTGCTGCATGGAAGGCAAGTCCACTACAGACTAGAGGAGCTCGGGGGGGGGGGGGTCCCCAGGTCTTGGCAGAACTTTGGACCTATCATTTTGTGGGGGAAGAATCTTGTTTCTCTGGGAGTGGGGTGGGCAGAATGGGCACAGGGTAGATGGAGTAGAGGAAATTTCATCTCTACACGGTCTTGTCTGCCATCGCAGGAAGGGTGATTTCAGGAAAGAACACCAGGCAGCCGGCTGGGTCTCTGCCCTTCCTCATGTGGCTCTAAGACTCTTCCCTTTCCTGTCATGTCGGATGGCTCAAGGCTTCAAGAGCAAGTGTTGAAGGATGTAGGAAGCTGCCAATTTCTTGGGACACAGAACCACCATAGTCCACCCAGATTGCAGGGGAAGTGGGTGATGGCAGGTGTTTTTGTTGGTCAGTCTGCCAAAGAAGCTATGCAGCGATGTTTTGGTACTGGTCTCTCGATCATGTCGTAGCTCACCTTGGTACTCTTGAGTTTCCCCAGGCTGGGGTGGGAGGTAGGGAACAGGAAGTGACTGCTATTGGACAGGAGGATTTTGTGTGTGTGTGTGTGTGTGTGTGTGTGTGTGTGTGTGTGTGTGTGTGTGTGTGTGTGTGTGTGTGTGTGTGTGTGTGTGTGTGTGTGTGTGTGTGTGTGTGTGTGTGTGTGTGTGTGTGTGTGTGTGTGTGTGTTTATGGCAATGGTTGTAGCGGCTCTCGTGTAGCCAGTGACCAGGCCTTTTCTTTCTGTTATATCTACCAGCTTGAATGTAAGCTATGCATGGAACGTTTACATGCACAGGTAGCTATCTTACAAAGGGAAAAAAGAGCAGGTGAAGCTCATTTTAGTACTATATTTTCTTTAACCCAGTGGATCCAAGATCAGTAGGAAACTTTTGCTAGAAATTTTTTCGCTTTTTTTTTTTTTTGTCAGTCCTGGGGCTTGAACTCAGAGCCTGGGTGCTGTCCGTGAACCTTTCTGCTCAAGACTAGTGCTTTACCACTTGGAGCCACAGCTCACTTCTGGTTCTTTTGCTAGTTAAGCAGAGATAAGAATCTCAGAGACTTTCCTGCCTGGGCTGGCTTTGAATTGATCCTCAGATCTCCTGTAATTAGGATTACAGGCGTGAGCCATCAGCGCCTGGCTTGTTTTTGTTTTTGCTTTGCGTTGTTTTTGCATATGGAAGAAATCCCATGTGGCTTGTAACTACTACTGGGGTCTGGATTCAGAGTCCCTGTACCACCGGGACGAAGTGTCTCAGTTTTCAGTAAGGGAAGGAGTTTTGTTCTTTCTATTCATATCCCTCAGCTCATAATCTACAATCCCAAAGTGACATCCAGGGTCTCCATGCTGGCTTCATTCCCACCCAGGGGACCCTCTCTAGATGCTCTCATCGATGTCCTCTCTCTTGCTCAGAGTACCCACATCCTTTTGGGGGTCTGTCTGATTCCCCTTGTCTTTCCCCTGGCTGCCCCTCACCCTGTTCAGGCATACAGCCCTGCAGTGTAGAAGCAGCCAGGCCTGGATGCAAGTCTGCCACTCACCTGCTATGTGACTTTGGGCAAATCACTCAACCACTCTTGAGTTCCAGCCTCCTCCTCCTTCCTCCTACCATGGGATGTTGAGCTCCACGTGTCTCAGTTCTGTCAAAGCCCAGCTGTTATTTGAGCCAACCCTGACCTAAGCAAATTCTAGATGACCCCAACCCACTGAGGGCATGCATGTGATCCTGCAGCCCCAGGCTTCCTCTACGACATGGCTGCCAACCCCAGATACCTGTGACGCTCCAGTGAGCTGGGTCCACCTGGAGGGCCAGGCTCTGCCTTGGGTTCTGGCTGGGCCAGACTGATCCTGGTGGGGATGTGAGCTTCTGTAGGTCTTTCCTTGGGGGTAAGGTCCTCTACTCCCTCACTTACCCCAGCTGACCTGCATCCATCCCCTGCAGTCCACCTGAGAACCAAGATGGCAGCTCTTGGCTTCCTCTGGCACCTTCTTGGCTTCAGATCTCTTTCTGGCTCCTGAGAGGACAGCATCAGACCTGGCCAAGCCCAGCCCACTTGGGGTCCTAAGCCCAGTCCATGGCTGTTGGAAGACCTAGCTCTGCGGCCTCCTCACTCTGGCTTCCTGCCCTCTGCTTAGGGGTGGCCTGTGCTCAGGCTGACAGCCTCAGCCCCACGAAGCATCGTGAGGTGTGGAAAAGGGATGCCAGATGACCAGTGACCCTGAGCCAGAGTCCCCTATCTCACCGCTCAGTGGAGACAGAGCGGCGTTTGCATATTGAGTGTGGAGCTGGGCCAGCTGCAGAGGAAATTATATAAGACAGAAATGGTAAACAGCCTCTTTACAGGAGAGCAGACTGAGGCCTGTCGGGGTCTCCCAGCTCCTAAGTAATCAAGTTGGGTTTTGACTCCATCAGATGCATGCTAAGTCTGTGGTCCTGACTACTGCCACTTTACCAAGGAGCAGGAAGTTCTGACAGGAAGTCGTCAGCTGCAGATCTGGGGCCTGGGGCACAGTGAGAGCCCCAGTGACTTCCAGTGGCCCAGTCACGGCTGACCCTTCATCCCAAAGCCTCCCGGCAGAACAGATGTGAGCTGGTTGCCTCCTCTGACTGGAGATCTGGAAGGGCCTTGGGATTTCTCCTGGGTGGAGGCAGTCTCAGAGAGTGAGCAGTCAGAGGAAGAAGGAGGCTAGCAGCAGCGTGTGAGTGGCTAGGGGTGGCTTTGACCCGCCTTCCGCATGAGGAACACGGAGGCAGAGTCTAGGGGTGCTGCAGGTATCCTTTCCTGCTCTTCCCCCGCCCCCCCCCCGAAATGTCAGCCAAATTCAGTCTTTGGAACTCTGGAGTCCAGTCTCTGGACTGATTCCTGGCATGCCCAGCCTCTGCCTGTCACCATGGCATCCTTTGGGGGCTCTGATGTTTAAAAGGAGTGAGCGTTGGGGTTAACACAAAGGGTTCTTGCATTCTCCGCCCCCCTCCCCCCTTACCTCCCCCCCTGCCAGGGGCTCAAGTTCTGAAGCAAGAGTGCCTTTCTGGGCAATCTGAGCCATGCACAGATACCATCATAACCTGGAAGACACCCCACTCAGGGTCATCCTGCTGTCTGGACCCTTGCTTCTCTCCTGCACTTGCAACCACAGGCAAAAGTTGTGTAAACAAAGTCCTCAGAAGGCAGCTTCCTGGGGAGAAGATAACCAGGGTCTGACCACAGGCACCTCCAGCCACAGGTGGCCCACTTCCTTCCCTCCCTGTCTGCAAAAAGTGAACTTGAAGCTTGTTGAACTTGAACTTGAAGGCGGTCCCTTTTCTCCTCAGTACCAGACGTGCCTGCTAGCAGGTTTAGCTATCTGTGTGATGTGAGAGAACTGAGAACTAGGACTCCTCTGCTAGGCTGGGAAGGAGTGTCCCCTTTCTGTCCCCAGAACCCCCAGCCATGCCTCCTGCCTCTCTGACTCTATGCTGACAGAAGGAACTAAGCTCTATTCTGTGTGTCTCTGGGCCTGTTGCTCTGATGCTCCGTGCCTCAGTTTCCTCAAGTAGACAGTGATGGTAACCATCACAGCCATCTTGATGGAACTCTGAGACTATGTGTGAGTGGACCACAACTGGCCTATGGCAAGTGCCCAGTAGAGTTCATTTCCATCATCTCTGCTGGGGAACCAGGATGAGATGAGAATCTTCTGTTTAACAAATAATTCTACTCTGAGGTATTTCCCTGAGAGAAATGAAAACATATCCATGCAGAGCCTTACCCAAGCTTTTTAACAAAATAATAATAGCTTCCAAATGGAAACGATTCAAATGTCTGCTTATCCTGGTAAATGTGTTAATAGAATGTGGTATAGCCATTCCATGGAACGTTGTTTGATCAGGTAAAGGAGAGAAACGCTGACAAATGCTGCGATTTGGATGAGCCTGGCTAAGTCACGTGACTCAGAAGGTCACGTACTGTATGGTTCTTTCTACAGGCTGATTTCAGAACAGGTGAATCTATAGCGACAGAAAGTAAATGAGGGGAGGAGGAGAGGACTAGACTGCAAATGGGTGTGTAATATTTTTTTAAAGTTGATTATGGTATTGGTTGTACAACTCTGTTTCTGCCATTGAATTGTAACTGTAAATAGGTGAATTACATGGTATATGAATTGTTATCTCAATAATACTGTTAAAAATGCAGTGTTCAAGAGAGAAAAAGGGCATACTAGATATCACTTGCCAGTGGCCCTGACTTGAATTCCTTCATAAATATCCACCTGCTTCATCCTCATGACAACCCTGTAAAAGGTGCTGTTATTCCTCATATTTGCAATTGTGGATACTGAAGCACAGAGAGACCAAGCAACCTGTCCAAAATCACAGAGCAATGAGGAGCAGACCTGGAATCTGGAAGCAGGCAGTCAAGACCCCATTGATCACCCCTAAAGACAATAGCCAGGGCTCATGGTGTGTACAGGACCCAGGGGAGACCATGTGGCCCAGAAAGGCTGCCATGATCCCTCCCCTCTCACATAGGATGCTCCAGGCCTGGGCTAGGGAGGAAGTGGGACCCAGGGAAAGTAGCAGAGAGCCTTGTTCTGAGATGCAGCCTCATGTTTCTGGGTAACTCTGAAGGACGGGGTCTCTGACCCAGTTTGAGGGCTTCCTGCCTTCCCAGAGCCCTGCCAGGGCTGCAAGAGAGCAGTGAGCACTTAATTAGTGTGGCCTCTTTCTGACTGGGAAGATACAGTCAAATGGGTTGGGTTGGCCTGAAATCCTGCTCGTGGCCTCAGCCCTGGGCCCTGGGGCTCTCTGTCTCTTGGGCTCTGTCCCCTTGGCCCAGCCATCAATCAGAATGGCCTGAGTTTTCAATTCCCTCCAGCATGCTCTGCCCCATCAGGGCCCCGTGGAGGAGGGGATGGGCTCTGCCTCCCACACAGGGCCCTGAAAGCATCCAGAGGCTGTCACTCAATGGACGCCCCGCAGCAGAGGGGACAGAGCAGGCTTTGGACCTGTGAGTCCTCTACCTTCCAGCACAGTCTTCTCCCTGCCTCTCCCTTGAGGATATCACACCCCCGGAGGGGGTTGCTTTTGGTTTGGGAGAGAGGGTGATTGATTGTTAAGGCTAGGAGACCCCAGAGAACCCCAGAAACTGACCAGGCTGTGCTGTCTTGGCTGAGTGTGGGTAGTGAGAGGAGAGAGGGACTTATGGGCTAGTCTGTTTAGCTGCTCAGTGACCTTTGGCAGGTGGCTTGATCTCCTTTTCATGGCCAAATATTCCATTGTATAGATAGACCACCCACCCACATGCATTCACTGTACACACACACACACACACACACACACACACACACACACACACACACACACACACACACACACACAGAGGCTGCAACCCACTTCCAAGGACAAAGCAATGACTCTAAAATACATGGGGCTCTGGGCTCCTTTGGCTATCAGGATGAAGCAGGTGTCACACGGACAGTGACCTAGGAGATGGGGCTGGTTAAAGATCCTCTACTTAGAGCAGATCAGTGTCCTGCGTGGTCCAGCCAGGAAGCACAAAGGTACATGGGCCAGGCCCTGGGCTCGGGGGTGAGACCATGTGGGCTCCAATCCTGACTCCCAGCTCCTAGTGGCTGTGGAAAGCCTTCTCGTTCCTTCCGTGCCTCAGTTCCTTCTTGGGTTAACTGGAATCCTGCTACCTACATTGAAGGATCAATTCCCAGAACAGAGGCAGATTCCCAAAATGTGGTGGCCCTGAGAGATCTTTAGTCTTTGATCCAGTGGTTAGGAGTGATGCAGGGTCTGGGCTGCCGACCTCTTACCCCCTCCCCTGCTCCCCATGCGCTCACAGCAGGGCTTGCCTTCTATGCCTAGAAATCTACACACAGGTTGTTTTCTGTCTGGGCCGGTGATTGATTCCATTTGTTCCTGTTAAGCCCACAAGGGGAAGGCTGGCTTGGCTCAGGTCGGTGTGCCTGGCCTGCTCTGCATGAACAGCAGCACACATTCTACGCCTGCCTTTGATCCCAGTGCCCGGCAGAGGGGCGCTCACGCCCCCTTTATGTGTCCAGAATTACAGATTCCCAGGGGCTCTGAAAAAGAATGCAGAGTAGCTGCATGTGGTAGCTCATACCTTTAATTACTGGCAGAAGGCAGGCAATCTCAAATTTCAGTCCACCCCAGACAGTAAAACTCAGTGAGATCCCCTCTGCCCTCCGCCCAGTTGCTGCCCATGGGAACACCTTGCAAAACGATCATATTGCAACCAGGAAAACCATGGGAATGCGATTCACTGATTCTGTTCAGATTTTGCTTGTTTTCCATAACTCTGTGTGTGTGTGTGTGTGTGTTGCTCTGTGAAATTTTTAATGACCCATGTAGATTTGTGTGACCACCATCACAGAATTTCAGTTGTATCACAGAATGATATGTTTTAAAAAATATTCTGGGTTAAATAAAACGGTTGCTCAAATTTCCTGTTTCTTTTTACCTTTTTGGTTTTTTTTTTTTTTTTTTTGGTATTATCAGAAAAATTTAAATGATAGCTACTCAGGAAGCTGAAGCAGGAGGAGGATTATGGGGTGGAGAATAGCCAGACCTATAAAGTAAGACCCTTGCCTGACTAAATTAAAAATAAATGATATTAACAGGGCTGGGATGTAGCTCTGTGGCAAAGCACTTGCCTAGCAAGTAAAATAGTCTGGGTTCAATCTCCACTATCAAAAATATTACAGTTAAAAAATATTAATAAAGTGACTCTGTGACCCATATGGAATTTCTATTGGACATCACTGATTTAGATATCACCTATTGGTCTAGAATGTTCTCTCGTGCCTTTCCCAGAACTTAGGCAATGTTCTAATATATATATATATATATATATATATATATATATATATATATATATATATATATATATATCCACTCGAAGTATGTATTTTCAAGGCAAAATGCACATAATGTAAAGTGAGCCATTTAAAAGTGAGTGTTGACATTCAATATCTTCACAACATTGTGCCAGCACTTTACCTAGTTCCTAAGTATTCTCTTTTTTTGTTTTGTCGGTTGTGGGGCTTGAACTCTGGGCTTGGGTGCTGTCCCTGTGCTCTTCAGCTCAAGGCGAGCGCTCTACCGCTTGAGCCACAGCGCCACTTCCAGTTTTCTAGTGGTTTATTGGAGATAAGAGTCTCACGGACTTTCCTGCCTGGACTGGCTTTGAACCGTGATCCTCAGATCTCAGCCTCCTGAGTAGCTAGGATTACAGGCTTGAGCCACAGGCTCCCGGCCTTCCTAAGTATTTTCATCATCCAAAAGGAAACCCCAAAGCCACTAAACTGCCACCCCTTCTTTTCCCTCCTATTGGTTCCAAAAGTCGCTTACCTGTGTGCTGATTCTGTAGGTGGGCCTGCTGTAGGCATCTCATACCCAGGCAATGTGAGACAGGCAATGTGTCACCTTGTGTCTGTCTCTTTCACCCAGCATGGTGGCTTTAGGGCTCATCCATGTTGTAGCATGTGCTGGGACTTCATTCCTTTTCCTGGCATCATAATGCTCCATTTATGTAAGCATACACAGAGTTATTCCTGTATCTGTTTCTGTCTGTCTGCACCACACCTTTGTTTCCATTGTGTCAGCTATTGTGAATTGTGCTGCTGTGACTGAGTAATGTTTGTTGGAGCGTCTGTGTTTAGTGATGTTGGTGGACCCCAGGTGTGAGACTGCTGAGGTGACTCTGTTATTACCCTTTTGAGGAACACCTTAGACTTAAGGTGACCACACTGTTGTCCATTCTACCAACCTATAGGAGCTCCTATTTCTCATCTTCCTTGTCAGCACTTGGTATGGCACTTTAAATAATTACCCATGCTGGTGCATTTGGCTCATGACTGTAATTGTAGCTACTCAGGAGGCTGAGATTTGATGACCCAGGTTCAAAGCCAGGCCAAGCAGGAAAGTCCAATGCGACTCTTACTTCCAATTAACCACCAGAAAACCAGAAGTGGTGCTGTGGCTCAAGTGGTAGAGTGCTGGAGAGCTCAGAGACAGAGCCCAGGCCCAGGGTTCAAGCCCCACGACCAACAACAACAAAATACCCATATAACTGGGCACTGGTGGCTCACGCCGATAATCCTAGCTGCTCAGGAGGGTGAGATCTGAGGATCAAAATTCAAAGCCAACCTAGGCAGAAAAGTCTGTGTCTGTGAGACTCTCTTTCGCCAGTCCTGAGGCTTGAACTCAGGGCCTGGGCACTGTCCCTGGGCTTCTTTTGCTCAAGGCTAGCACTCTACCACTTGAGCCACAGTGCCACTTCGGCTTTTTCTGTTTATGTGGTACTGAGGACTCAAACCCAGGGCTTCATGCATGCTAGGCAAACACTACCACTAAGCCACATTCCTGGTTTTCTGTGAGACTCTTATCTCTCCTAAACTACCAAAAAGGGAGAAACTGGAGCTATGGTTCTAGTGGTAGAGTGATAGCCTTGAGTATAAGAAGCTTAGGGACAGAGCCCAGGCCCTGAGTTCAAGTCCTAGGACCAGTGCACACACAAAAACAATTATCCATATTATTATTATAGCCACCTACATGGGAGGCAGAACGAAGCCACTTTCGCTTGTTCTAGAAAACTGTGTAAGTAGAGCCGCTCAGTGTGGGCCTGCTGGAAGCTTCTTTTACTAGGTCAAGGGAAGACGGTGGAGGGTAGCCTGGGGGCCTTAAAGAACCTTCTCCTGGCCTGTGGAATGTGCTTCAGGCGATGATGAGATTCTTTAAGGCAAAGGTGACAGTTCTCAACCTACTATCTCCCATAGATCCTGGGCCTGTCTGCCTCCTTTCATTGAGCAAAGGTGTCACCTACTAGGTACTAGGGATGTCAGAGGTGCCAGTGAGTAACACACAAGATGCCTGCCCTGTTGGGGTCCTGTTGGGGTTGGGGAGACAAGTCAACAGACACACAAGCTGTAACTTAAAGGTGTCAGCAGGGCAGGGGAGTGGTACAATGGTAGAGCATCTTCCCAGCATGCATGAGCTCCTGGGATCTAGCCCCAGCACTGCATGCAAATGACTAAATACTATAGAGAAACAGAGGACAAAGGGACTGTGTAAGTAGGGGAATCAATCAGGGTAGGTCTGAGGAGGTGACCTGAAGGATGAAAATGAGCTACCTAGGCAGAAAACAAATTAGCACAAGCAAAGGCCTTGGGGGCAGTGGTCCCCCTGCTGGTTCAGTGCTAGGTGGGGAAGTTGTGACTCCTGCCAGAAGAATGTGCTCTGACTGTTGGCTGATGGCAGGGGCTGCAGGAAGCCGGATGTGAGGGCTCTAGGCCACCTTCCCTCCTGTCTTAGCTTCAAGGAGCAGCTCATCTAGGGCACAGGGCTCATCCCAGTGCAGCCTCTCAGACTAGGGGACCAGGCTAGGGTGTCAGTTAGGGATAGCTTTGTCAGAAACTCTGGGACAAAAGCAGGTGCCCAGGCTCCAGCTCCACTCATCTGTCTCCTGAATCATGCTTTGGACCATCCCCTGCCCCTACCTGTATGTACTCTTCCTCCCAGGCTGCCTGGCACCCTGCCCAAGGCCCAGGTCCATTCTCTGGCTGGCCTCTTGGCACTTGGAAATCAAACTATCCTGTACCCAGAGTTCAGGCCCTGGGAATCGAGTACACCAGGCCCAGGATACAAGAAGAAAGGTGAGTCCGGCCACCAATTATGTCAGGGTGTCTCTGGAATCTGGCTCCTTTTGAATTGTGGTAGGAAAACGACACCCAGACAAGCAGCAGTAGGGGACTGAATAGGAGAGTGACACCCTCGACTCACCCCAAGACCAGTCTGTATTTGGGGTGTGATTTTATTCCTTCTGTACTGTAGGTATCTACTCCGTGCCAAGCCCCCTGGTGGTGGGATTCATCAATTCTGTGGGACAAAGGAGAGGGGAAGGAGGAAAACAGCAGTCGGGAGGAAGGCAAGGGAGGGAAGGACAGAGAAAGGGAAATGGGACAGGAAAAGGACAGGGAAAGGAAGAAAAAGAATGAAAGGAGAAATGGGCAGAAATGCCTTGCAGAGCTCACCACGGCGGGGGGGAGGGGGGAATGGGGGACAAGTCACGTGTCTAAATATTTACCAAGTAGTTCAGCTTCCAACAATGAGAAAACAAATCAGCCATCTCTGTCACTTAGCTTTTTTCTTGTGGTTGTGTCGCAGTAGAAAGGAAGCAGGTGGAATTGATTCAAGTAATTCAACTGGAAACATTTCAACATGTCCCCGCTGTAAAAATTAGGTATGACAGATGTGACATTTCTTGGTGTGTTTGTTTTATTCCCCTACCACATTTTCCAAGTCCACTGTGATTTACTACCTAAGCACCTGTCCATGTGCGTCACATGAATTTCAAGGGCTCCATGCCCCTCACAAAGCCTTTGGGGGAACCCAAAATCTCCTTTCCCAGAGCTCTCTGCCAAGCCAGGAGTCCCCTGACCTCTGTCTGGGCTGTACCTCTAAATCAGAAAGATAACCAGGGTGCCTAGTGACGTATGCAGAGGGTTCTCAGCACCGCAGGGGAAATAGAAACTCTGAGTCAGTGGTGGGGTTCAGTGAAGAATTTCCGTGGTTAAGGGAAATTTGGCTGATTGTGGGTGAGTGGAAGCTCAGATGCTGGAGGTGTCTGGTGGTCCCCAACTCTGTGTAACTTGTGTAGGCTTGAACCTTCTACTCTAGTTGAATACCTCTGGCAGATTACTAACAAATCTGCTGCCTAATTTTGCCCACATGTATCGAGGGAAAGCAATCATTGTTATGGCTTGTTATCTCAGTTTTGGGGTGTCAGGAACCTAGGGGGTAGCTGGGTCTCAATGTCAGCCAACACTAATGTCATCTACTTGGCCACAAGCTAGATCTGCTTCCAAGATGGCTGCCTCACAGGCTGCTGGCAGGAGTTCCTCACTCTGGGTCTCCCAGTGGGACATCACGAAAGCTTCCCAGTATGGCAGCTGGCTTTGCCCAGCGAGTAACCAAAGATGGAAGCCAAAATGTCCCTTATGATTTTGTCTTGGAAGTCACACTGTGTCTTATTAGTGACACCCATGAGCCCCTCTTAGCAGAGGAAGGAACTGCCCAGAGGGTAGATTGTGGGAGGTTGGCAGGACTTGGGCTAGACCTCCAGAGATACTTGCTGCCTAGATCTTGTTGTCTTGGGATTGAAGACTGGGCCCCATCTTCCTGAGGAAGGCCCATGGATTGGGAGATGAGACAGGTGAGATCGGCAAGCTGGACAGTCCCCTTCAGCTAGGCACCGAGGTCAGTCTGCCCTTCACAGTGGAGTTCTCAGATAGTCTCATGATGTTATAGCTCCCATTAACAGATGGGGAAAACTGAGACTCACATAAAGGGCATGTCTGATTTGATCCCTGAGGAGGTAAGGATTCCTTGCCCCTAGGCTTGTATTTGCATGCTTTGTTGATCTCTCTGCAGGGTAGAAGTTTATGTGACAAAGCTCAGACCAGTCCCTTGTCCCTCGAGCTCAGAGCCTGGTGTTGGAATCACAGGCCCTCTGGATACTTTGGATCCCTGACACTTGAAACCATGAAGTCAGCCTTTGGCTATAAGGCATCAGTATAGAATTCTCATGGCAGAGCAAATTCAAATGTGAGGGTGCTGGGACCTCCTACCAGCGGAGTGGATGGGAATACTGTGCCTAATTATCTCCACTTGTAAATAGCCCCTTGGAGAGCCTACCTCCCTTCTGCCTGAGATTGATAGGAGGATGAAGTGAGATCGTTCACTGGGCTGGTCTGTCTGTATGAGCCCAGTCAACAGGAGTGAATGTGTGTCATCACCCGCTCATTGGCTCTGCTCTCTGTCCCACACCTGGCTGAGCTTCGAGGACTCAGAACCTCTGCAACTGACCCCCCACCCCCATCCCCAAGGTCCTAGAGCTCGGAATATGATCAGCCAGTGGCTTTTTCAAATACTACACTGAACTCACTCTCTGTCCTCTCCTGGGTGTCTCTGAGCCATGTGTATGTTCCAGAAGCTCTGGGACCTGCAACGAGCTGCCCCCAGGCTCCGCCTGCTCCTCTCTGATAAGAGTGGATTTTTCCACTTCCTGCAGAGCAGCGATGCTCCTGTTTCCCCTCTGCCCACCAGTCGCCCTGGTTTCTGCTCCTGCACAGCGGGGAGGAAGATGGGCGTCTGAGTGGCACCAGGGGAGGTCGTACTTAGCTGTGGGGAGACAGTGGGGGGCGGTGGGAAGGCAGTAGACCCTCTTAGGAGACAGACCCTCTTTTTTGTGGTTTGACCAGGAAACCAAGTCTGTATCAGATGCAACAAAAGCAAACACCAACCAGCAAACAGGAAGCAGGGGCTGGATAAAAATATCAATGTGTCTGCAGCTGCAGCCTCTGCCATTCAGGTTACAGAAGGTCTTTCTGCTCTTGGCAGGAAGAGGGGAGAGGCCCCTGAGCTGGGGTAGGAGGTAGAGACTTGGAGTGTCTCAGTGGATCTGGACACCTTTCAGTCCCTGGCAGGTAAAGATGCTCCTGTTTCCCACCTGGCACAAGCGTTGATTTTTGTCCTCTTTGCCTAGAACCATGAGATCTTCAGTGTGCGTGTGAATGGGGACTGTGGTTTTAAACCTGTTTTGTCAGCTGAAAACCACTTCCCTGAGAATCAGCAAAGTTTTTCTGTTAAAGGACCAGATTTTCTACTGGATGTTGGTGGCTCCTGCCTGTAATCTCAGGAGGCTGAGATCTAGGGATCATGGTTTGGAGCCAGCTTAGGCAGACAAAACTAGGGGACTGTTATCTCCAATTAGCCAACAAAATGTCAGAAGGGGAAATGTGGCTTAAGTGGTAGAGCACCAGTTTTGAGTGAAAAAGCCAAATGAGAGGACAAGAGGCCCTGAGTTCAAGCCCAGTACCAACACACAGAAATAAAAGCAAGCAGACAGTCAGCTGTGTGGTCCATGCAGTCGGTTTCACGACCAGGCCCCCCAGCCGGGAGCCGCCCGGCCACACAGAGCAGGAAGTATGTGCTGCACTGAGCTGGTTCTTCTCTACTGTTTTTCATCACTTATAGATTATTCTTTTTGTTTCTGATACTTGGGATTAAACCCTGGGCTTTGAGCTCCTTAGGTAAGTGCTCTATTACTGGAGCCAGCCTTTTTGTGTATTTGTTTCTTAGACAGGTTCTTCTTGCTAGGGAGCCTAGGCTGGGCTCGAACTCAAGGTCTTCCTGACTCAGCCTCCCAAGGGCTGATATCACACTGTGTGCCACCAGAGCTGGCTCAAACTTATTCTCTTCTTCTCTGCTCTCCCCTTCTCTTCCCCTCTCCTTTCCCTCTTCCTCCTCTCCCGGTCTCCCTCCCCTACGCTCTCCTTTCTTTCTTCCCATTCTTCCCATTTTTTCCTCCTTTCCTCTCTGTCATCCTCTCCCCTCCCCTCTTTTCCCCTCCCTCCCTTCTCTCTCCTCCCTTCCTCCCTTCCTTCTCCTCCCCCCTTTTTCTCTCCTGTCTTCTCTCTTCCATTCCCTCCCTTCCCCTCCTATCCCTTTCCTTTTCTAAGCTTCTCAGTTCTGGAATCAAACCCATGACCTCAGCACCCCACACAACTGTTTTGCCACTGAGTTAAACTCCCAGTCTTTACCCAAGCAGTACAAAAGTAAGTGCCAGGCCACATATAGACCTGTGGACCATTGTTTACCAATGCCTGTGCTTTGTGAACATATTAGTTCCTGTTATCTCTACTGCTTAACTTCCTTCCCCACACAGGAAGCTCAGCTTTGTGACAAAGCCTGGGATTTCATTTCTGTAGGGACTGTCATCTTGGGAAAGATTTGTCCTTTAGTGAAACTGAAAAATTCACATTATAAATGCTTAAATGCTTATAAAATATTGGCAACTATAAAATAAAAGTCACTGATAATCACAGTTAATTTCCTCCTCCTTCTCCTCCTCCTCCTCCTCCTCTTCTTCCTCCTCTCTTCCTCTTCCTCTTCTTCCCAGAACAGAGCCTTGAACTCAGGGCCTGGGCACTGACCCTGAGTTTCTTTGTGCTCAAGGATATCTCTCTACCACTTGAGCCACAGTGCCACTTCTGACTTTTTTCATTTTATATGGTACTAAGGAATTGAACCCGGGGCTTCATGCATGCTAGGCAAGCACTCTATCACTAAGCTACATTCTTAGCCCCTTTGTTTTTTTTTTTTTAACTAATAAAGCATTTGTAGAATTAAAAAGTATGTGAAATGTTTTTTTTCTTTTTCAATTGAAAATCCATTGGACATATAGTGTGTGTGTGTGTGTGTGTGTGTGTGTGTGTGTGTGTGTGTGTGTGTGTGTGTGTGTGTGTGTGTGTGTGTTTATATGTGTATCCGTGCCAGTCCTGGGGGCTTGATCTCAAGGACCTTGTGCTCTTGCTAGGCTTCTGTTCTGCCCAAGAGCCACAGCTCTACTGCTTGCTTTTTGGTGGTTAATTGAAGATAAGAGTCTCATGTACTTTTCCGAGTGGGCTGGCTTCAAACCATGATCCGCAGATTTCAGTCTCCTGAACTAGTGCCCAGCTTGAACCTCTAATTTTGATGACTTCATTCTCTATTATATGTATCCACATTTCCTTAGGCCACTAAAAACACCCCAGATACTAGCTTCAGAATGTCATATTCACCCTGATATTCCAGGGTTTATTAACAAATGTGCAGTTATTTAGATATTTGAGTTGAATCCAAGATCGCGTTATTAAACTGCCTGTTAAACAATACTGTTCAAACATCCTTGTCTATAAATCTTTGCCCTCTGATCTTTTTTTTTTTTTTTTTTTTTTTTTGCGTCCGGTCATGGGGCCTGAACTCTGGGCCTGGGTGCTGTTCCTCAGCTCTTCAGCTCAAGGCTAGCACTCTACCACTTGAGCCACAGCGCCACTTCCGGCTTTTTTCTTTTTGCTTATGTGGTGCTGAGGAATCGAACCCAGGGCCTCATGCATGCAAGGCAAGCATTCTACCACTGAGCCACCTTCCCAGCCCCCTGATCTTTTCTTTAGGACATGTATACTGAAGATTTATGGAACCGTTCTGCAACTGACATATCCTAATTGTTTTTGCCTTACTGGATTTTTTTTTTCCTGATTATGCAATGTATGAGCTTTCTTTCTTTCTTTCTTTCTTTTTTTTTTGGGTCCAGTTGTGGGGCCTGAACTCTGGGCCTGGGCACTGTCCCTCAGCTCTTCAGCTCAAGGCTAGCGCTCTACCACTTGAGCAACAGTGCCACTTCCGGCTTTTTCCTTTTGCTTATGTGGTGCTGAGGACTCGAACCCAGTGCCTCATGCATGCAAGGCAAGCGCTCTACCACTGAGCCACCGTCCCAGCCCCTGTATGAGCTTTCTTGCGTGATACCACCTTCCTCATCCTGCCAATGGGCCCAGGCAATCATTGATCTGCTTCCTGCTTATTATTACATCTCGAAGGTTCTTTTTCTGACCATACTAAGGCAGACTGCCTCCTTGCTTTCCCAGAATTCCTTGGGGGCATGATGTAGCATTGCCACCCCCATGTTCTTTGTGTTTGCATCTGCCTATCTTATATTTAAACATTCCTCTATTTTTAGTCCTGTTATTTTGTTTGGGGTATATCTTTTGTAGGTTTTTCTTTTTCTGCAATCCTGTCTCTACTGCTTCATAGGGGGTGGAGTATTATTATGTTTATGCTAATGGCACATGTGAGATTTGGGATCATCTTGGTTCATGCTTGGTGGCCTTTAATTTTTTTTTCTTTTTGTCGGTTGTGGGACTTGAACTTTGGGCCTGGGTGCTGTCCCTGAGCTCTTCAGCTCAGGGCGAGCACTCTACCACTTGAGCCACAGCGCCACTTCCGGTTTTCTGAGTGGCCTACTGGAGATAAGAGTCTCATAGACTTTCCTGCTCGGACTGGCTTTGAACAGAGATCCTCAGATCTCAGCCTCCTGAGTAGCTAGGATTACAGGCGTGAGCCACCAGCGCCTGGCCTAATTTTCTTTATTATTCATATTCTCTTATATTATTTATATTATATGCTATTTATTATTTATATATTATTTAGTTTTCTTTATTATTATCATCACTTTGTAATGTCTTTTCCATCCATGATAAAGAAGGTACAAATCCTGATTTAGATTTCTCATGTGTCTGGTTACCTTCTAATTTTTCTGAAATGTGATCAGTTTCCTAGTCAGACAGTTGAAAGCTCTGGGTAGAACTGTCTGTATCCTGTGTAACATGGAGCTGAGACAGAGATGTAGGGCACTGCCTCCTTAAGAGAGACCAAAACCGAGGGTCAGGAAGACAGGCAGAGAGAGGGGTCAGGTGGTAAGGGACAGCGGTCAGGTGGAGAGGGGTCAGTGGGACAAGGAAATCAGAGGGAAGATTCAAAATGGACAGGTGGCAGCTGGAAGAACTTCTCCCTTCCTAGACAACCGGTTTCTTCTGTCCAAAATATAAATCTAGCTCCTCAGGAAACTGAAAGCTGAGGAATGTGGTTCAAAGCCAGCCTAGGCAGGAAAGTCGGTGAGACTTATCTCCAATTAACCACCAAAAAGCCAGAAACAGAGGTGTGGCTCAAGTGATAGAGTGTCAACTTTGCTTGAAAAAGCCAAGTGAGAGTATAAGACTTTTGAGTTCAAGCCCCCAATATTAGCTTGTACACACACACACACGCGCGTGCATACACACACACACACAATATCTGCTTCACAATTGAAAAATCAGCAACAAACCTTACGATATTATGACAACTGTGAAGCCATTACATGGTGATGTGTCTGCATCTTCTACCTGGATGGCTGGGAATATTTTTATCTATTATTTGCCTGGAGATATGAAATAATTGAGCTATTTAAGAAAAAAAAAAAAGATCTAGGAGAGCTAGGTGGACAGAGAGATAGGTTAGGAAAGCAAGAGAAAGTCAGAAGGGAACTTGGGGCATTGGAGGAGAGAATTGGAATAAGAGCAGGTACCTTGGAGAGCTCCCTTGGTTAAGCAGCGGGCTCTGAGGGGCAGAAGGGAGCTCAGGCCCCTGGGCCTGCAGTACTGCTAGGGACAGGGTGGGGGTGGGGGTGGGGGGAGAGACAGGTGTTAGAGAATGCTGAAGACAGTCAGAGAAGATGGGTCCCTAGCACCTGGGGTCTGCTGTGTTTCTGAACCCTGAACTAAATTGGGGGGGGGCGGAGTTCCAGGATCATGTTACAAGACAGGAAGTCTTGCCTGAATCCCTAAGACAGTACCACAGACAGCAAGAGTTCTTTGAAGGGAGTTAATGAAAGAAGATAGAAAGAGGGTGTGGGAGAGAAGGAGGAGGAGGAAGAAGAGGAAGAGGAGGAGGAGAAGGAGGAGGAGGGGTTCAGTGAAATTGTGGGTGAGTGAAGGAGAAGAAATAGGAGAGAAAAAGAGAAAAAGGAGAGAGAGAGAATAAGAGTGAGTCAGAGTCAAAAAAATCTTTGCAGCTTTGATGGAAGAATCATACAGGCTCCTGTATTTTAGATTTCCCTTCCCTCCCTTCTCTTTTTTTCTTTCCTATCTTTTTTTTTGGTGGCAGTACTGAAAAGTGAACTCAGCTTACAGTGTGGCAGAATCACACATATACCTCTCCTCTCCTCCTCTTTCCTCCTTTACCCTCCCTTTCTCTCCCCTCCCCTCCCCTCCTTTGTCCTCCCTTCCCCTCCTCTCCCCCTTTTACTTTCCTATCCCCCTCTTTTTTTTTTTCCAGTTCTGGGGCTTGAACTCAGGGCCTAGACACTGACTATGAGCTTCATTTGCTTACGGGCTAGTACTCTACCTCTTGAGCCACAGTGCCACTTCTGGCTTTTTCTGTTCATGTGGTGGTGAGGAATGGAACCCAGGGCTGTATGCTAGGCAAGCACTCTACAACTAAGCCACATTCCCAGCCCTATCTTTTTTCTTTTTGATGGCAGTACTGAAAATTGAACTCAGATCTCAAGTGTTCTACCACATGAGTGTGACTTGCCCCCCAGGCCAGGCCCCCATCTTCTCTGAGCTAAGTGCAGCCCCCTGTCCCCACACTCCAACACCTGGAGTAGCCCAAGAACAGATGTAATATCCAGTTCTGAGGTGGGGATAGAGGCCCTGGTAGGCCCCATCCTGTCCTGCGGGCACCAGATACTAACTGGGGGCCTGGACTATGTCACAGTAGCTCAGAGGTCCCCTCCAACTTCCTCTCAAGTACTTCACAGGCAGATCCACTCACAGCTGCACCCTGGCTCTTGATCAAGCTCAGGCCAGTGCCAGCCTAGGGTTTCAGCAGAGGCTTCCTTAAGGCAGTGGCATGTAAGCCAGGGCCTGGAGGGCCGGAGGAAGGGAAACTGGGGAAGATAGACAGATAGAGCAGCCAATGAGCAGGCCTAGAGGTGCACAAGGAGGGTGGGGCCTGGGAGCTCCTGAGAAGAGAGCACAGTGGTCAGGAGAGGTGGCAGATGGCAGATCCTATAGGCCAAGAGAGACCTGACCAGCCAGTGGCTTTCCCCTTCCTCTTCCTTCCTGTAAGAAATGATTGAACACCTGGTGTCTACTGGGTGCCATCTTGGCACTGTGGATTCTGTCATGAGGGGGATAACACTGTGCTGATCTCACAGAACTACGGGGCTGGCAGAGGAAGGAGCTTCCAACAGGATGTCTGGGGACCAACTGGGAGCTCCCTCCCTTTTGATGGAACTATCCTTTATCTACTATGATATTCATTCCTTTTAAAGCAGTCTCCGTGCAAGTCCTTGCCCAGTTTATACGGCCACCATCACTCTCTTAATTCCAGCTACTCTTATCACCTCTAAAGGAAATGCTGGACTCTTTTGCAGTCTCTCTCTGTTCTGCCATCTCTACCACCAGGCACTAGTGACTGCCACTCAGTTCTCTGTCTCTGTGGATTTGCCTACTCTGGAAATTTCATGTAAATGAGGTCATATATGGCTTTTCTAGTCTGATTTCTTTTGCAAAGTTCACCAATGTTCTAGCCTGGGTCAGTAATTCGTCTCTGTTTATGGCAGGGTAATATTCCATTGTGTGGAATTTTGTTGGTACGTTCATCAGCTGATAGGGTTATTATGAAGTTTATTTTGTATATGTGTGGACATACCTATTCATTCCTCTTACATATATGTGCCTAGGAATAAAATTGCTGGGTCACATGATAACTTGATATTTGATCTTTGAAGAACTACCAAACTGTTTTCCAAAGCAATGGCATCATTTCATATTGGTACCAGAACTTTCTCCACATCCCCACCAACACGTAGAATCTTCTGACTCTGACTCCTCTTCTTTGTTTTAAAAAAAATTGTGCTGGTATGGGGGCTTAACTCAGAGTCTTGCACGCTTAGGTAGCCTTTTTGCTCAAGGCTGGCTGCTACGTGATCTACAGTTCCACCTCTAGCTTTTTGTTGATTAATTGGAGATAAGAGAATCTCACAGACTTCCATGCCTGGGCTGGCTTTGAACCATGATCCTCAGATCTCAGCCTCCTGAGTAGTTAGGATTACGAGCATGAATTACTGGTTCCTGGCTGACCCCTCCTCTTATGAATGGACCCTGGAACACTGCTCTCTGCAGGAGGAAGGAGAGGGGCTGGGCCTGGCATGGGACTTTGAGAGACGCCCACGTCTTCCCGGGCCGTCCTCCGCCCTGCCTGAGTCATTGCCCAGAACCCCGGTGAACTGCCTGGCAGACGTGCAGCCTGCGCCAGTCACTGGAGACAACCCCGCGAGACTTGACTGCACCTCTGCCCCAGCCCCAGGCAGCCTGGCTTCCTTGGAAGCAGCTATTTCTGGCTCTTTCTTCTCTAGGGAAGAGCAGTGGTGGGTGGAAAGGTTGAGATTTCTCAGTGGGATGGTTTTGGAAGGCACCGTGCAGTGAGGTCCCAGGACTGCTGTGACTGGTGTGGGGGGAGGTTGGAGGGAGGAAGGGAGAAGGTAGGAGGGGTGGGAGGCTGCTTTCTGTGAGTGCTGGGTCAAGGGCTGGGCCCCCTGAACCCCTTACAGCATCTCCAGGAAGGAAGACAGGGCCAGTGTGGGCGGGATTTTTCATGGGTGGATGGGTGTTTGGGATCAGGATGGGGCGGGTCTGCACTGGAGGAGACACAGCCTGAGGACACGCAGAGGTGGCGCTGGAGCTGGGCTTAGAGAAGCCATACATTTTCTATAGGACCCCAGGCCCACAGAGGCCCAGCCTCTGCCCTTCATTTACAAGCTGTAGTAACAAGGCTGCTGTGATCACTCTTACGATTCTTGTCTTTGAGGTCATGGAGTGTTCTAGAACACCTAATTTGGTCACAACCTTTCCTTTCACTTTTTTTTTGGCCATCCTTCGGCAACTTCTGTTTGACATCAGGTCAGCAAAGTGGTCAAATGTACAGTCTGTGGAGGCCCCAGGCTCCCATTCCCAGCCCTGGGCCCTCAGACAACTTGTTACACCTGTCCAGGCCTCACTTCCCCATCTGTGAATCGTGCAGTAATCCCAGGTAGTCAGAGAAGAGCAGGGGTTGCTCACTTTCCTGAGTGGTTCCAGAGGATGAGTTGGTGATGTCATGCGTAGTGACTTCAGTGCCACTGTGCTCAACACACAGCCACACTGCATCATACAGAGGACAGCCCAGGCCACTGGACAGAAAGAGTAAGGAGCCAGGACAGGAAGGAGATGATGCCAGCCTAGGGAGAGGACTGTGGGGAGAGGGCTGAAGGCTTCTGTGCTCTGGCTGCACGGAGGAGAAAGACTGAAGGAGGCCATTTGCTAATGTGTCACATGGAAAATGGTCCCCTAGCCTCTAGGGCAAGTAGCGCTGTGGCTAGTGAAGCAGATGCTATGGTAATGTACTAGCTGGGTATGGTGGCCCACACCTTTTATCCCAGCACATGGGCTGCTGAGGCAGGAAGAGCATGAGTTCAAGACCAGCCTGGACTACATAATGAGACTCTGCTTCACCAAAACCCAAAGTAGTAGTAGTAGTAGTAATGATAATGATGATGATTATAATAATAAAAATAACATTAAAAAAAGATGTAACAAATGCAGAAGTACTGTGGGAAGAATGGCTTCGAAAGCACAGTTGGCACTCAAGTCACCTTGAGTTGGTGACAGTTTGCCTGGGATCTGAGGAGGAAAAGGAGTATGTTGGTACAACGCGGGAAAGAAAGAACGTTCCAGGCACAGGCAACAGTGTGTCAAGGCTGAGAGGCTGGGCGCTCAGGTTTTGCTTTGTTTTTGTTTCGGAAGTAAAAGAAGCCAGTGTGGCTGGCGCAGTGAGCTAACCTGGCACTGAACAGGAAAGGAAGGGAGACTGGGTGGGAGCATGCTCAGGGAACATGACCCTCAAGTCACCGGGGCCCATTTCAACCCCTGGAGCAGAGGCAGATAGCCCCGAAGTCCCTGGCAGTGGGAGACCCCTCTGTTTTACTGGTTCGTGTTCCCTTCTGCAGGGCAGAAGGCAGGAGCCACACCTGTGGTTGCCTGAACCTCCCACTTGCTTGAGGTCAGGGGGCTTGCTCTGTGGGACACGTTGGGTCAGATGCAAACCCAAGTCTGTGAGCAGTGAACCTCCCGCCTTCTGCCCTGGGAGGCGGCTGCAGCCTCAGCCTCTCTCTGGCTCACTGCAGCTGGAGATGGAGGGAGCAGATGGCCCGCTGGCCCACGTTCCAGCCAGATTGCCAGGGAGGTGTGGGCAGAGCACCAGGCGGGTGCCAGGAGCAGGATGCTCCAGGGAGAGGGGGCGGGGCCACCTCTTTGCCCTCATGGGATAGGGGGTGGTGCAGGCGGCCCTCTATGGCCTCACAGTGGTCCATCAGCACTGCTGCAGAGAGACCCGCTTCTGTCCGTTGTGACCTGCTCCAGAGCTCTGGAATGATGCATGCGTTCCGTGCAGCATCCAGCCCTTCGGGGAAGGACCCCAGTGGAGCTCAGTGATTGGTTTTTTCTATGCATGTTCCTAATGTAAGTGACACTAGCTTTTAGACACGATTCTACTAAATCCTCACAGCATCCTGACAATGGATGTGCTGGTGGGATCCCCACTGTCTGGTTGAGGACTTGTGGCCCAGACTTGAGGGATAACTTGTGTAAAGCTACGGTGAAACAGACAGTGAGAACCCACGGGTCATTCTGACAAGCTGGTAGCCAAGCCTGGGAGCTGGGAGAAGAGCCAAGGATGGGTAGTCAGCAGAAGTGGGGGGGCACTCCCAGCTCACTGGAGGGCAGGTCCCTCTTGTCTTTGTGCTCCCCAAGCCTAGGCAGCTCTTAGACCTCACACCAGCTTCCTCTATTATCCAAGATGCCCAGAGAGTTGGAAGACAGGGCCTTGGTGTGGCTGAGCGAGTTGCACACTGCACAATTTTAGAGCGCTTCATTGACATCAACTAGGGTGAAAATAATCCCCTGCCCCGGGAATTGTGCAAGGTGGTCATCTTTAAGATGAGACCACCTTGAGAAGGACTTTGGGGACCAAGGGTCTAAAACCCTAGTAAATACATATGGCCCACAGTCTCTGTGATGACTCCACAGCTTTGCCATGGTAGGGTAAAAGCAGTTGTAGGTGAGATGTAAATGGATGAGTGTGGTGGGGTCCAATCAAGTTTTATTTACAGAAATAGACTGCCTGACAGATTTGGTCCACAGGCCAGTTTGTCAATCCCAGTGAAGATCATAGAAGGAATTTAGACCCATGTAGCACCAGGAGAGGGCTTTAAGCTAGGGTAAAGAGAGGCCAATTTACAGTTGACATAGCCCCAACAGATCTGACTGTGCCCCAAACCCCTGACCAAGGCAGAATGTTTCTTCAGCTTTGTTTGTGGTTTATAAGAAGCAACTTGGCCTGGCACTGGTAAACTTCTGATGCTTACCTGGTCTGAAAAGTGGAGACTACTGATTCCCCTCTTCCCTGGCTAGCTCTTGGTTTAGTTCTGGAAGAGCAGAGCCATCACTTGGGCTCAGGACTCAGCATCTGGTGCCACATTTTATTTAACTCTTTATTCAGTGTGTGTGTGTGTGTGTGTGTGTGTGTGTGTGTGTGTGTGTGTGTGTGTGTGTGTGTGTGTGTGTGTGTGTGTGTGTGTGTGTGTGTGTGTGTGTGTGCGTGCATGTTGACCTTTCTGACCCTCTGTCTCCTTTTCTGTATGTGGGGACCCTGATAGATGTGAAAGCAGGAAGGAACATGATTCTGCATGGAGCTGGGAGCACAGGGTAGGCTCCGTCCAAGGACTCCTAATAGCCGAGACCCAGAGCACCACGGCCACACATTGGGGAGTGGGACTTTGCTCCACTGAGCTGGGCCCAAGGCCAGCTCCAGCCTCCCTGCTGGAGCTGGGCAAAGAGAGCTGCTGAGGAGGCCTTGGCTCATGAATATTACGGGTTTCTTAGAGATGGAGATGACTTGTCCCACTTATTGGGCTGAAAATAACTGCCCGACATCAGGGTAATTACATGGCTTGGGCTCCCACGCAGCACAGAGAGCACCCCAATAATTACTATGCACAAAGACTGCTGTTGGCAGCTGCTATTTGTTTATTTATTTATTTATTTGCTTCTTGGAGAGCCTCCTGGACAGGAAGCCTGGCCGATCAGCCATCCCAGGCAACTCCAGTTTGCCTCATGGGAGCAGAACCTTCTAGAAACCCTTTTCAGATAGTCACAATGTCCATTTCTTCTCTCCCTCAAGCCTCTGTCGGGTTCAGGAGCACCCTCGCCCTCCCGGCCACCCCTCCCCCCCCCATACCCACCCACCCACCCATTGACCCTGGGGCAGAATGTGCCTGGGTTGTCTGAGACTTTGCTGTATTCCTTAGCATAGCCCAAGGCCAAGACCAGTTGCCAGGCGGCTCACAGGCCCTTGGGAGGAACCTGCAGGCCAGAGCTGCCTGCTACAGGCAGGAGTCTCCAGGCTTAGCCCTGGCTAACGCTTCACTGCTCAGAGATGGAGAAACTATGAGCTTGTACTGAGTTAGGAGGCTGCCTATTGGGCAAAGCCCCGGAGGAGACCTTGAAGATGAACTCTCTATCATGCTTTAGGAATAGAGTTACCAACACCAGACTATGGTCTTACCTGCTTAGGGCTTAGAATCTAATGTCAGACCCAAGGTTGCAGTGTTCATTGTGATAAGGCTATGAAATGTACAATAGGAGCGTTAGGTGTGTGTGATGGGGGGAGATTGGGGAGTTTGAGCTGAGTCCTAAAGGATGAGGAGTGAGGCTGGTGTGTGTGTGTGTGTGTGTGTGTGTATGTGTGTGCACGTGATGGTGGATTGGTGGGTGAATGGGTGACTGAATCTTCCAGTCAGTGGGTTCAGGCTTATGCAGAGGTTCAGAGGTCAGAGGAAGTATGTAACTAGCGAACAAATAATGATTACAGGAAATGTTTGGAGTATAAGAAATGAAACTAGAGTTGGGTGTCAGTTGTTCACACTCATAATCCTAGTCACTCAGGAACCTGAGACCTGAGGATTGTGGTTCAAAGCCAGCCTGGGCAGGAAAGTCCTTGAGACTCTTATCTCCAATTAATCATCTGAAAACTAGAAGTGGCGCTGTGGCTTAAAGTGGTAGAGCACTAGCCTAGAGCAAAAAGGGGACAGTACTCAGGCCCTGAGTTCAAGCCCCATGACAGACCAGAAAAAACAAAAAGAGGAGAAAAATTGAAACCAGGGCAGGGGGATAGGATTAGTGCATATATTTTGGCGTATTGTGCATTGAGCAGCTCCAGAGGGTGCAAGTCTTCCAAATCATGATGCCAGCGGTGTACCTGCCTCTTCGAATTGTTCTGGATGGTGGTCTACAGATCACTAGTGCAGGGACCTACCATGCATGACCTCGAATGTCATAGGAAGCAATGTGGCCATTGTTTCTTGGGCAATGGGGAGTTAGGGCCGGCTTTTGCCATTTGTGCTGCGGTTCATTTCCATTTATGACTCCTGAAAAGAGCACTGAGCAATAGAACTCTGTGTGTGTGCGCGCGTGTGTGCCTGTACACCAGTCCTGGGGCTTGAACATTGAGCTTGGACATTTCCCTGAGCTTTTTTGCTCAAGGCTAGTGCTCTACTGTTTGAGTCACAGCTCCACTTCTGCTCTTCTTTTTGATGGTTAATTGGAGATAAGAGTCTCATGGACTTTCCTGCCCTGGTTAGCTTTGAACAGTGATCCCCAGATCTCAGCCTTCTGTGTAGCTAGGATTATAGGCGCGAGTCATCAGTGCCTGTCTTCCAGTAGAACTTTTTAAGAAGTTAGCAATGTCTCGATGTGCTTGTGGCATTAAGCATAGAGCAACCGAAACACTTGCATGTTTGTGAATTAAATTTTAAGTCATCTCAATAGCTAGACTCAGCTCACGGGTCTGTGTGAGCATGCAGAGAAGAGGCTCTCTGACTAGACAAAGTCCTGTCACCTCATTCTCAGCAAGTCTTCTGAAGACCTCACCTTGCTATGTGGAGGCCTCAACCCGTCCCTCACATGGGGCCTCTGCGTGCTGGGGCTGGCGTGCAACTGGGCTGTGGTCTGGGAGTTGGGAGATTGAGTTGAGGGGCTGCCCCCATCCCCACTACTCCTGAGGCCTTGTGGGCTCTCCCCCCTTTCCTGTCAGAGTCAATGACTGGTGATTGCCCTTAAGAATGAATGATGCTCTCCCCCTAGCTTGTCCCTTACAGCGGGGGCACACGGAAAAGGCCATGTCCAACCGCACTGGCCATCATGGTCACCGTGGGCTCCAGTGGATCCCTCCATGAACTACAGAGTGGGAGACTGCCCAGATCTGGGCCTTCTAAAGCTGGGGTCAGAGCCAGGAGGTCTTAGCTGGCCTGTGGGATCATGGGACTTGGGCTTCAGGTGACAGCTGGGGCCAATATGGTGTATGCGGGTGGAGGAAGATGACCATGGGAAGGGGACAGGCCAACTGCTGAGATCAGTGCCTGACATACAGGAAGACTTGACAGCCACCACCTCATGCTAGTCTGGCCCAAGATAAGACAAGCCAAAACCCTTCTGTGCCCTCAGTTTTCTCATCTGGACAACGGGGAGGGTGTTCCTACCTCATCGGCCTGGGCCCCTGGCACATGCCTTCCCTGTGTGTGAAGGGATCCTCACTCTGTCCCTCCTGTTACAGTCCGCTACTTCCTGAAGAATAAAGTCAGCCCTGATTTGTGCAATGAAGATGGACTCACAGCCCTGCACCAGGTAAGCCATGCTTGCTGGGGTCCCCGTGTTCCCTGCTTTGATGGGGAGCCCTCCCTTCTCCCTGTACTGTCCTGCCCTGCTTCTCAGGGAAGAGGGAGAGAGGGGCAGAGAATGGCTCTTGTCTGCCTTGGGGACGTGTGTGTGTGTGTGTGTGTGTGTGTGTGTGTGTGTGTGTGTGTGTGTGTGTGTGTGTGTGTGTGAGAGAGAGAGAGAGAGAGAGAGAGAGAGAGAGAGAGAGAGAGAGAGAGAGAGAGAGAGAGAGAGATGCTCACACATGTACAGGACAGGCCCAGGGGACAGGAGGTCTTTGTGCCTGTCATCTCCACTGCCCAGTTGACAAAGATCATTCCCACTCACCAGGATATCCGCTGTGCTGGAGATGTAGGTGATTGACAGATGTTGGCTGTGGTCACAGGGCCAAGTGTTTGGCTATGACCCCTATGCACCATGATGACACTTCCACTTCCCCAGTGAGCATGGCGGTAGCCCGCCTTGCCTGGGATGAGGCTGTGTGGGATGTCATGTTTCTCTCTCCTCTGCAGCCTCCTAACCCACCCCAGGACATAGCCTTGCTCCCTGAGATTAATCAACACGTTCTTGTCCTAATGCTACTCTCCAAGACCCTGTGAAGCCTGGTCCCTGCCCAGCGCTCTGAGTCCCTGCCTCTAATCCCACCCTGGCCTAGAGGAGGTCTTTAACATGCGCGTGGTGAATTCCTGATCAACACACTGGAGCACTTCTGTGCCCTGGCCAGGTCTGCAGGTAGATTGGTTAGGGGGAGGCCAGGTAATTGGAACCCTGCTCAGGAGAAGAATGGACAGACTGGCCATTGTGACTACCCATATGTGTGTGTGTGTCTGTGTCTGTCTGTCTGTCTGTCAATCTGTCTATTTCTGTCTCTGTGTCTGTCTGTCCTAACTTTCAGCTCCATGATTCTAGGCTACTTGGGGCTGCACCAGAGGGAGGGAGGGTGGGCAGTGGAAACCCAAATGTTAACTCCCCAGGCCAGCTAGGGTCCTGAAGCCAGGGCCGTGGTGATTCAGTGAAGCCTGGAGTTGCCACTCCCTGGCTGGTGACCTTGGACAAGTTCCTTAGGCTCTCTGGGCATCAGTGACCTCCTCTGTGACAAGCTCTGGCCTCAGAGCTCCACAGAGTGTGGCTAAGGTGATGGAAGCTGACTTTGGAATTAATCACAGTGAATTTAGATTACGAGTGGGTGGGCCCTGGCAGAGCGGGGTGGCACCGGGGGCTCTTGCCAGTACACGGCGGCTGCAGAGCTCCAGGCCAACCTGGGGTTGCCATCTGGGCCTTGGTGAACAACCTTCGGTCGCCTCACTTTGGCTTGGAGTTCCTCCCATCCCCACATTATGCTTCCGCTTCTTATTTACTGGTCACATGGCTTCCCCCGAGCCCATTGCTCTTCCAGTGGGTTCCCCGGTACCGACTCATAGGCCGGGAGGTGAGAACTGATTTGGTCCTGAGTTTCATTATCTTTAGTCCCACCTCCACCATGATACTCACCTTGGGCCCTATTTTGCCATCGCTCTCCTTCCACTGGCCTGCATTCATTCATTCATTCATTCATGCATTCAACCAATCTTTATTAAATATCTACTCTGTGGTAGGCACACTTGCTGGGACAGGATCCCAGGAGTGAATTAGGCTGCTTCTCTGCTCTCAGAGTTGGTGGTTTGATGGGACCCCCAGCTCAGAAATAGCAGGAGTAAGGCAATGCAGAGGAGAGATGAGGAGATGAGCTCAGGCTGGGGACAGATAACGTGTCTCAAAGGAAAACTAAGAGCTGGACAGTGGTTCACACCTATAATACTAGCTACTTAGGAGGCTGAGATCTGCGAATCATGGTTTGAAGCCAGCCTGGGCAGAAAAAGTCCATGAGAGTCTTAACCTCCAATAAGCTACTCAGAAAAAGCTGGAAATGGTGCTGTGGCTCAAGTGGTAGAGCACTAACCTTGAGCACAAAGAGGCTCAAGGACAGTGCCCAGTCCCAGAATTCAAGCCCTAGAACCGGCACAAAAAAAAGGGGGGGGGGAGCAGGGCAGGAAGAAAGGTTTCCAAGAAGACATCAGCGCTGAAGGATGAGTAAGAGTTTGCCAGACAGGAAAGGAAGAGAATGTGAAGCCTGGGAAGAGTGAACAGGAACTTGGCTTTTCAAGTTGGGAGTCTGAGGGGTTGATTCTGACATAATTCAAGTTCAGGAAGCCTTAGGGAGAAGGCAGGAGACAATTGGGAAAACTGACAATAGGACCTTTGGTTTTTTGTTTTTTGTTTTGTTGTTGTTTTAGTTGTGAGGCTTGAACTCTGGGCCTGGGCACTGTCACTCAGCTCTTCAGCTCAAGGCTAGTGCTCTACCACTTGGGCCACAGTGCCACATCCGGTTTTCTGGTGGTTTATTGGAGATCAGAGTCTCACATTGGCTTTGAACCGTGATCCTCAGATCTCAGCCTCCTGAGTAGCTAGGATTAGAGGTGTGAGCCACCGGCGCCTTTGGTTTAATGCAACTCTGTGGATGGATTTGTTTGTTTGTTTTTGTACTCTCATTTTTTTTTTTTTTTGAGACAGGACTTCCCTATGTAGTCCCCAGCTGGCTTCAAACTCTGATCTTCCTGAGAGCTTGCAGGCCCAGCTGTCTATAGGCGCGTTTAAACCTTTGTTTAAACCTTTGTTTAAACCTCTGTTTCTCATGGTGTGTGACCTGGTGCATCTGGCCTTTCTGAGCGAGGAGCATTGAGAAGGCTTGCTTGGAGGATTAAATGTGGCCATAAATGGCTGAAGCCTAGCCAGGTACTTGACTGAACTAAATCCTCAAGAAGCATAGGTTATTATTGTTGTTGTTGATATAATCACCTTGTTGTCAGAGCTGTGATGGTTGTTTTGAGTGTCACTACTATTCCTGTACAGAGGAGACCGGGAGCTTGTGGAGCTCCCCAGGCCTGGCAGAGAAGTGTGGGTTTGCTTTTCTTGGCAACGGGGAGTCTTCCAAGGTTTGCAAACTGACAGCGACATGGTGAGAGGAACAAGAAGCTCCCTCTGGTTGAGGGGAGTGGGAGGGAGGCAGGGAGACCTGATGAAGCTCACCCAGGGCGGTGGGAAGGGGACAACAACTGGGGAGACAAAATGGAGGGCCATTTCCTACCATGTCCCACCCTGCGCAACGCATCACAAACTGCTCCTTATGTGCACCCCTGCATTCCACCCGCAGAGGCCTGGAATAGGAACACTTCAATCCCTGGGATGGGGCTCACAAGATGCAGTTCTGGGTATACTACTGTATACCTTCACCCCCTCAACTTGTGCTTTCTGCAGTTCCTAAGGGTGGAATCTCAGGGCTTCCTGTCCCCTGACCCCCATTACAGCTCAGGGACTGCCCACAGCTGCCTCACATGGTGTCTTTGGTGCCCCCTGCTGACTGTGCCAGGACACTGCATGGTTCTCCTGCCCATCTAAGTCCCATCACCAGGCCCCTGTCCAGAGACCCAGCCATCCCCCAGACAGGCTGCTTGGAAAGAACCTGGGTCTCTGGTATCATCTATACCAACAGCTGTTCCTTTCAAACGTGTCCTTCCGGCACTGAGTCCTGGCTCCCTGGGGCTGGCCTGGGTGTTGTGCTGTGGGTCCCTTCCTACTTCACCCACTTGGGGTCTCGGGTTCCCACAGGTGCCTCTGCTCTTGTTTCTGGGCTCCTGTCTCATATCCTGTCCCTACTGTCACTTCTGTAAGCCAGGCCACCATCATCTCTTAACCGGGTGACTTCAACACAACATCTCACTGTCTCCTCTCAGTGTGGGTGTATACACACACACACACACACACACACACACACACACACACACACACACACACGTGCACACACACAGTCAGTCACATGGAGTGACTTTCTTAAAAAACAAGTCGGACTGCACAACTCTCCTGAGCTCAGGTCTCCTCCCTTGTGCTGTCCCGCTAACTGGCTTCTCCAGCTGTCACCTGGAGGGAAGACTCTCCACTCTGCAGGCTGCAAAGTGCTCCCTGAGCCCCTCCTCTGCCCTCACCGCTCCCTGATAGCCCCAGTTGAGCCCCCTCTGTCCCCTTGGGGGACTTTTCACTGTCCAAGGAGTTTGGGGTCTCTTGGAGCCTGTGTTCTCTTCGGGGAGCTGAGGCTTCCTGACACTCATGCCATAGCACAAACTCGCTGTCTCCCAGCAGGCACTGTGTCAGGACTCCCCCCCTCCATCCCCCCCCCCATCCCCGAATCTGCCTGTTGGATTCTTGGGGTTGGGAGGAATTGTGCTTGTTTGGGGATTCTTGAGATCTGAAGTTTGTAAGTCAGAGGTTTCATACTGTGATCCAGGGACACACTTTGGGGGACGCAGCTCCACACGAGGGTGAAAGATACTGCCTGAACATGGTGATAACTAAGTCAGCATCTAGGGTCTCCAGATGCAGCCTTCTGGGATTCTGAAGCCACGTGTAAATTGTGTGTTGTTCCAGTAACACTTGCTGAAAGGCTTATAGTTGACAATCTTCTTTTTAAACCTTTATTTAAAAATCTTATACATTCTTAACTTCATTCTTTCTCCCAAGGAAACAAGGAGACTAAGAGGTAAGGCACCTGGCCTAAAAGTCCCCAAGGTTTGAACTCAGGTCATCTGATTCTGGGGTCCTTCTTAAGTGGCCTCTTTTGGGGGAGCATTGTGTGACTCGACGCGCTAGGGCCCTGCCCTCTGCCTAGGCTCAGTCTGCCTCTCTGTCCCTTCCTAGTGCTGCATCGACAACTTTGAGGAAATTGTCAAGCTACTCCTTTCCCACGGTGCCAATGTGAATGCGAGGGACAACGAGCTGTGGACGCCCCTGCATGCTGCAGCCACCTGTGGCCACGTCAACCTGGTGAAGACCCTCGTCCAGTAGTACGTGCCCCTCCACCACCAAGGGCCCCTGCCTTCTGCCTCTGGCTTTTCTCCATTTCCTTCCTTCCTTCCTTCCTTCCTTCCTTCCTTCCTTCCTTCCTTCCTTCCTTCCTTCCTTCATCCCTCCCTCCCTCACTCCCTCCCCCCTCCCTCCCCTTCTTCCTTTTTTCTCCCTCCTTGCTCTCACCTTCTCTCCTTCCTTCCCTTCCATCTCTTTCTGTCCTCTCCTTCTCCTCCTCTCCCTAGTCCTTTCTTTGTCTCTGTTTCTCCTCTGTCTTCTTTTTCTTGTAAATTCCCTTTCCTTTCTCTTGCTCTCTTTGTGTCTCCTTTATTTTGTTTATTTTTTTGTGTTGATCCTGGGCTTGAACTGGGTGTTGTCCCTCTGAGGTTTTTTTTGGTCAAGGTTAGTGCTCTACCACTTGAGCCACAGCTCCACGCCTGGCTTTTTGGTGATTACGTGGAGATGAAGTCTCAGGGGGCTTTCCTGCCCAGGCTGGCTTCAAACTGTGATCCTCAGATCTCAATCTCTGAGTAGCTAAGATCACAGGCATGAGCTCCTCCTGGCACCAGCTCTGCATGTCTTTATCTTTTTCTCTTCAGCTCTTCATCTCTGTCTGTCATTCATTCTATCTTTCAGCTTGAGCTTGTGTCTTGATTTAGTCTTTCTTCTTCATTTCTTTTCTTCCAAGATTTTCACTGTGGGAAAATACAAATAATATAAACGTTGTTACCTCAGCCATTTGTATATGTCTGCTTAGTGGTATTAAGTATATTCATGAAGAGGATCTGCTTCATTTCTCTCAGCTTAGAGAGCCGAAGCTTTGGGCCCATTAGACAAAGCCCCCCTCCCATTCCCTAACCCCTTCAACTCTTGGCAAATGATGCTCTACTGCTTGGCTTTGTTTTTAAATGAACTACTTCAAGTACCTCAGTGAAGTGGAATCGTACAGTATTTGTGTTTTTTGTGGATTGCTTATTTCACTTAGCATAATGTCAAGTTTCATCCTTGTGTGAGGATTTTCTTCATTTTTAAGAGTGAGTGAAGTTCCTCTGTTGTGTGTGTGTGTGTGTGTGTGTGTGTGTGTGTGTGTGTGTAAATGCGTATGCCATAACCTGCTTATCCATTTGTCTATGGAAGGACATTTGGATTTCTTTCATGTGATTATACTGTTATGAATATGCACATCCAATTATTTTGTGTATATACCTGGAAGGGGAATATACCTGCTGGATCACATGATAATTCTATCTTTAGTATTTTTGAGGAACTTCTGTATTGTTTACCCCATGGTCCATTTTACATTCTTACCAACAATGCATAGAGGTTCTAATTTCTTCATGTTCTCACCAACACTTGCTATTTTTGTTTTTGTTTGCTTGCAGTTATCCTAATGGCTATGAGGTGGAGTGTCCTTGTGGCTTTGATTTGTTTTTTCTCTAATGATTAATAATTGGAGCCTCCTTTCACTTGTTTACTGTCTATTTGCATAAATTCTTTGAAGAACTTGCTGCTTGAATTCTTTCCTTTTTTTTTTTTGTCCATTGTGGGGTTTGAATTCAGGGCCTGCACTGTCTCTGAGTTCTTTGGCTGAAGGCTAATGCTCTAGCACTTTGAGACACAGTACCACTTCCAGTTTTCCGGTAGTTAATTAGAGATAAGAATTTCATGGACCTTCCTGCTTGGGCTGGCTTTGAACTGTGATTCTCAGATCTCAGCCTCCTGAGTTGCTAGGATTACAGGTGTGAGACATCAGTGCCTAGCCCTTTGCTTCTTTATGATGTTGCTGTGTAGCCTAGACTGGCCTCGGAAGTGCAGTCCTGCTGGGATTATGGACGTGCACTACTCCACCTGGCTCTCTGCTTTTTTTTGGAGGGGGCGGGTGTCGGTATGAGGGGCTTGAACTCAAGCTCTCACACTTTCATTGACTCTTTCACTCATAGTTGGTGCTCTTCCACTCGAGCCATACCTCCAGTTTAGCATTTTGCTATTTAATTGAAGTCTCTTGGACTTTTCTGCCTGAGCTGAAACCTCGATCCTCAGATCTTAGCATCCTGAGTAGCTAGATTTAATAGGTGAGAGCTCCCAGCCCCCAATTCCTCCCAGCTCAAAGTTGTTTTTCTGTTTTGTAGGAAAAATTTTTTTGAAAGGCTGGAGGAATGGTTCCTGAGTTCAATACCTAGTGTCTACCCCGCCCCCCCAAAAAAAAGGAAAGAAAGAAAAAAGAAAATGGGAGCTTTTGATAGGATTGCATGTAGATTTCTTTGTGGAGCATTGGCATCTTAGCAACACCAAGTCTTCTAATCCATGAACTTGGGCTGTCTTTCCATTTATTACTGTGTAATTTCTTTTTTTTTTTAATTTTTAGTTTTTTGGGTCCAGTTGTGGGGCCTGAACTCAGGGCCTGGGCGCTGTCCCTCAGCTCTTCAGCTCAAGGCTAGTGCTCTACCACTTGAGCCACAGCACCACTTCTGGCTTTTTTCTTTTTGCTTATGTGGTGCTGAGGAGTTGAACCCAGGGCCTCTGGCATGCCTCTACCACTGAGCCACCTTCCCAGCCCCTACTGTGTAATTTCTTTCAGAAATGTTTTGTGGTGTACACTGTGTCCAGTTTTCAACTCTTGGTTAAGTGAGTTGCTAAATGTTTTAGTCCTTTTGATGCCATTATAAATTGGTTTTATTATTTTCCTCTTCTGATATTTCACTGTTAAAGTATTAAAAAAATCTGCTGATTTGTGTGTGTCTGTGTATTGACCTTGATCTTGCCACTTTGCTGAATTTAATGATTTGTTGTAACAATTCTTGTGGAATCTTTAGGATTTTCTACATATAATATTAGATCATCTGTGAACAGAGATAATTTTGTACTTCCTTTCCAGTTTAATCGACTTTTTAAAGAGTTTTTTTTTTTTTTTTTTTGCTTAGTGGCTCTGACTCAAGCCTGTAGCTCTATGCTGAATAAAAATGGCAAAATCAAGCCTCTTTGCTTTATTCTGGATCTGAGAGGAAAAGCTTTCACTGTGGAGTGTGACTGACATTTGTTGTGGGTTTTCTGTATATGGTTTTGTTATTTTACAGTTTCTTTCTATTTCTAGTTTGTCGACTTTTTTTAAATCACAGAATACTATTGATTTTTTGCCACATCCTTTTTCTGCATTAACGGACATGATTGTGTGGGTCCCCCCACCCTTTATTCATTCAATCTCTGCCAAACCACGCAGGCTTCCCCAGATTAAGCCCCAGAGCTTGTGGTGGGATCCTTTATAATATGCCCTATGTGGGATCTTTTAAGTATGTTGTGAATTTAGTTGGCTGGATTTTACATCCTTTTCTTATGTTGTTTTCCTGTCAGGATATCATTCTATTGTTGTTGTTGTTATTATTATTATTACCATCAGCTCTTTTTCTTTGTTTTTCTTCATGAGTCTATGCTGAGAAAGAGTCTAGTAAAGGAGTTTATCTCCTTTATTTTCTTTATGTATTGTTACTGTGTGTGTGTGTGTGTGTGTGTGTGTGTGTGTGTGTGTGTGTGTGTGTGTGTGTGTGTGTGTGTGTGTAAGTGGACCACATAGCATCTTTCCCAGGGTTTAGAGCCATTTCTGTTTGTACTCATAGGAGGTCTTTTTCTACCCTGAAGTTCTTTCTAGGCTTCTTGGATCTTTAAGCACAAATTGCAATGTCAGCTATATTCCATAATAATGGTTGGGTACTTGAGCTGCTCCAGGTCCTATTTTTATACTGGGCACACAGAAATGCAAAAGATCTATGAAGTCAGAAAGGAAAAACAGAGCTGTGATAGACAAAACCAGTGGGCTGGGATTTGTGCAGATCAAAGAAACATGCGTGAGTTCAGGAAGTCAGGAGGCATGACCAAGAACAGGTAGGAACAGATAGCATCTATTGTGCAGGTATTGATCCAACAGTGGGAGCCCACCAGATGGCCACCAGGGGTGAAGCAGAGATAGCATTACAGCTTCCCCAGTGCAGAGCAGGTAGCTTGACTTGCTCAAGGACATACCCTCAGAGAGCTCAGGGAGGTTGCAGTGGAGCACTAACAGTCAGAGGACAGCATGGTGGCCCATGCTACTCCTCCAATGAGAGCCAAGTTGGCCAGGAGCATCAGGTAACCATCGCCCAAGCCATGGTGCCCACAGGCATTGAGAGAGCGATGCAGGCCTGGCGTAGTGGCTCCCCCTGCTGGGCCGAAGCAGAATCGCCCAACACATGGGTTTCATATCCGTTTCCCCAAGCCCATTCGAAGGACTGCATTGCAGCAGGTCCGAGTGAACCCCGAAGAACTTGCATTGCATTTCCGTGGTCCCCCAGACATTCCTGCTATCGGCACTCAACAGCTCAAAGGGTGAGCTCTGATAGAGATTCCCAATGCTCTGATCTAGTCCTCTGCTGGCCTGGCCAGTCTTTTATTTGTTTACATTCGTTTTTATTATTATTAAGGTGTTGTAGGGAGGGGCTACCAGTTCATAAGCCAGGTAGTAATTACATTTCTTTCTTTTTTTTGGACAATGTCACCCTTTCCTTCACTTGCCCTCAGTTTCCTGCTTCCATCCCTATCCATAAGTTGCATAGTTCATTTTTCCATAAAGTGTCTCCTGAATACCATGATTGCATTTGCTTGGGCTGGGAAGATGGCTCAGTGGTAGAGCGCTTGCCTTGCATTTGCTTACTCTTCTGGCCTCCCTTTCTGTACCTCTCTTTGACCCCCCCTAAAAAGACAAAAAATAAAAACAACCCAAAGCAAAAATAAGCAGCAGCAGCACCACCACCACCACCACCATCATCAACAACAAAAACCCATGTTTCCATTTCTTAGGATTTGTTTTGATAAATAGTATTTTCTTTTCCTTTTTCCTTTCCTTTCCTTTCTTTCTTTCTTTTTTTTTTTTTTTTTGAAAGTACTAAACTCATGGCCTGGGTGCTGTCCCTGAGCTTCTTTTGCTCAAGGCTAGTGCTGTACCACTTAAGCCATAGCACTACTTCTAGCTTTTTCGGAGTAGTTTATTGGAGAAAAGAGTCTCATGGACTTTTCTGCCCGGGCTGGCTTTGACCCACAATCCTCAAATCTCAGCCTCTTGAGTAGCTAGGATTATAGGCATGAGCCACTGGTGCCTAGCAATTAATAGCATTTTAAATGGTCAGAGGCGTTAGGCTGCTAGGTTCCTCCTCTAGGCATATACTCCTTTAGTCTGACTGCTTATGTGTGAATCTGACTAGACTTTTGCATAGGGACTTGGAAGATGTGTTTGCATGTGGTCAAAGATGGATATAGAACAGGAATTGAAAAGAGCTGACCCATAAGAGGTCTAGGTTCAAGTCTTGACCCTGCCATATGCAAACTGTGTGTACATAGGAGTGAGCTCATGTGTGCCTTTGTTCCTCTTAATGTGCGAGGAAACTCACAGCGCCTCCTACCCCCATCCCGGGTCTGTGGTGAAGATTAAATAATGTGTTGGGTGTCAGAGACTTAGAGCAGACTTAACTCCAAGCAGGTGAGTGCGGCTGCTGCTTCTGATAATACTTTTTCTTTAAAATTATATTTTTGTATTGTCTTTAAGTGGTTGTACAGAGCAGTTTACCTCTCAACAAATCAGATTATGAATACAATGCCCCTTGATCGAAGTTACTCCTTTCATCTTCCCAGTTCCTTCTTAACCCCTCCTCTCCCTTCCCCATCTCTCCCCTTTTCTCCCCTTCCCACCCTCCCCTCAGTTTTCTTAATTTGGTAGGATGTGCGTTGAATATCATGACTGCATCCTCCTTGCCCCTTTCTCTCTTCATGTGTCCACCCCTCTCCTCAGTATTATTATTTTTATTGTTACCAGGAGTGGGGGTGGGGAACTCTGACCTCTTTCCCTAAGTGTCCACCTGCTGCCAGAGCAGGAAGTGGAGCGGTCATCTGAGATCACTTCCTTGGGACTCTGGGTCCCTTCAGTGAAGCCACTGTGCTAATGGACTATGCAGTGAGCAAGAGAGGGCATCGCCTTGCTGGCACGCTCCGCAGAGGGTGGCCATGGCTGCTGGGGTGTGCACGGGGGTTGTGGGTGAGAGAGGTCAGCCAGACCAACTGTAGCAACCTCTTCCTGGGCCTTCATCCTGACCCTGTCTCCGCAGTGGAGCCGACTTGCTGGCTGTCAATTCCGACGGGAATATGCCCTATGACCTCTGCGAGGATGAGACCACCCTGGATGTCATCGAGACCTGCATGGCCTACCAAGGTAAGGAGGGCAGCAGGCTCTATAGTAGGCACATGGCAGCGTCGGTGAGTGAACACATTTGCCAGCTACGTGCCCGGCTCCCCACGCCCAGTCCTCAGTAAATGGAACGGGTCCTCATCATGAGTGCTATGTGTGCGATTAACGAGATAAAACACATGACAGGACCCTGGAAAACGTGCCGTGCAAAAGGAAGGCATTGTTCTTCTCCCCTCACCCCCCACCCACACACGTGGGCACACGCGGGTGGCCTCAGCTGGCCTTGTCTCCCCATTGTCAATTCAATTCAATAAACATTCACCATAAAACCCTGTCCCCATTTGGGAAAATAATGTTAAAAAAAAAGAAAAACAAGAACATTTGTGAGTGCTGATTTGTGCCAGGCACCAAGCTGGCTGTCAGGGGCCCAGATAAACAAGGTGTGGGCTGTTCTGGGCTCACAGTGAATTCTCAGAAGAGGAAAGATGGGGAGCCATGGGAGATGTGGGTACTGCCTGCCCTGGCACCCAGCATGCCTGGCAGGGGGAGACCACCCCGAGATTAAAGGGGACTCCAAACCAGACCTTCAGCTGCAACTCAAGGTCCTGCCCCAGCCTTGCCTTGAGCTGCTTCTCAGTTCTCTGCAGTCCCATTTGGTCCTGGTACCTAAGGCTTTTGTTACCCATCTCCTGCAGAGATTCTTAACAATTTTCATGGCAGCCTTAGGAATCTATGGACTTTGGATCATGTTCGGCAAATTGCATCCCAACATAGCTAGGTAGCAAAGTATTTTAACATGTATGAGATAGGGAACATGATTAATTCATTCAATGATAAGGTGACCAAATGGGGAAATACCTGGACTTTCTGTTGGTGATAAACTCATAGGCATGGCTAATAGTACTGAGGATTTTATTTAAATTTGAATGGTAGGAAATACTAAATTTCATTTAAGGGCTAGTCAAAATGTATCATTTTCTTTTTTTCCTTTTTAATATATTTTTATGGTAAAAAAAACTGTACAGAGGGGGTACCGTTACATGAGTAAGGTAATGAGTGCATTTCCTATTGAACATTGTTACCTCCTCCTTTGTTTTTCCCCTACCATCCCTGTCCTTCCCACCTCCCCAACTCTCCCCTCCCCAAAGTTGTAAAGTTCCTTTTCAACATACTGTTTTGTGCATTTCACTGTTACACCATTGTAACAATGTATCCTTATTTAAGCATTTTGTTATTCCCTTCCCCTCCCCAAATTATAAAAATGTATATACCAGATGCAGGGCACGGGAATCAAATACAGTGAAAAGCAGGGGTTATACCATGATATATACCATATACAAAAGGAACAAAAAGATCACATAGTGCATTATAAATACATTAAAAACAATAGCAAGCAAGAAAAAAACCACTTGTGTCCTTGTCTTGGAGATCGTTGTGCTTAACATCATCTTATATGGTCATATGTACACAGCTTTTTACCTTTTTTGCTTGTCCTAGACATATACTAGTTATTGCAAATAAGAGAAACCATGGGACTTATGTTTCTTTAGGCCTGGCTTACTTCACTTATATAATTTTTTTCCAAGTCTTTCCATTTTCTAACAAATGGGGTGATGTCATTCTTTCAGATGGAGGCATAGAATTCCATTGTATATATGTATGTATCACATTTTCTTGATCCTGTTTTTCCTTTTAAATGTATAGACTTCCCCTGAATTCTCTCCAAGGGCACTTGCTGTAATGTTTCCTTTCACAGAGTATGTTACTTTCCTCTTAAACATCATTAGTAGCTAGGGATTGGTAGCAAATGCTTGTAATCTTAGCTTTTCGGGAGATCAATATCTGAAGATTGCAGCTCAAAGACAGTTTGGGCAGACTCTTTTTGCAAGGGACTCTCACCTTCAATTAACGAGTAAAAAAGTTGGACTGGATGTCTGGAGCAAGTGGTAAAGTGCCAGCCATGAGCTTAAAAGCCAAGCAAGAGTGTAAGGCCTTGAGTTCAAGTCCTGATACTGGTGTGTATGTGTACCCATACCCACACCCACACCCACACCCACACCTCCCCCCCTCCACAATACCATTACTAGCTGCCCATAAAAGTTTCACTTTTCAGTCAGGAATTCAGGCTATGAGATGTCCCTTTGGGCCCCTTCCTTCCAGCTACTCAACTCTCTACCTGAAAGGAATAGCACCCTTAATTCAGTCATTTCTGCAACACAAATGTAATGCATATTGTGATCCCAGTCATGGATAAGACAGAGGAAAGTGAGGGAGACGTGGGTCAGACAGAGTGGCTAGCAAAGCCTGCGGGTGGGGGGACCTGCATGAACATGAGCAGAACGGTATTGGCACAGCTGGAGCTGGGTGGGAAGATGGTCAGAGGTCCTCCAGGTAGATGAATAATAAGGGGCTTATGTCAGTACACCGGGTATTGGATGACCTTTGTGCTGTGGGTCAACACGGTGGGCCTGGAGAAAATTATTTATGGGAATGTCTGTGTGCCCTGTGCCTAGCAGACCCTCGGGGAGCAGGAGCAGTGTGACTGTCCCTCCATCCACCCTCTCTTCCTTGTGACTCGGGCCTGAGGATGTTGAGTGCACCCTCTCTTTTTTCCCAATGCAGGCATCACCCAAGATAAAATCAATGAGATGCGAGCAGCACCCGAGCAACAGATGATTTCAGACATCCACTGTATGATTGCGGCAGGCCAGGATCTTGACTGGATAGATGCCCAGGGTGCCACATTGGTGAGCAGATGGGGCCAGTGCCAGGGCTAAGACTGTCTAGGGTCAACTTGAACCAGGGGCCAAACCTCTCCACTTGGGCTTGTTATGACACTGAGCCTCCTCCAGATCCTTGGTGCCCCTCCAGGGTTGCCCTTGGAATATGGAAGTGATCAGGCTCCTAGATAGGAGCCTCAGCCCAGCTGACTCAGTCTCTCAAGTGCTGGGATTACAGGTGTGCACCACCATGCCCAGCAAGGAAGGCATGCCAAAGGATTTGGAGACATAGTTTTTATACCATCCTTGTGGAACCCCTGGGACAACAGGAGAAGAAAATCCATCTCTGCCTTCCTTTTTTTTTGGTCAGTCATGGGGCTTGAACTTTGGGCTTGGGCGCTGTCCCTGAGCTCTTCAGCTCAGGGCTAGCACTCTACCACTTGAGCCACAGTACCACTTCCAGTTTTCTGGTGGTTTATTGGAGATAAGAGTCTCACAGACTTTCCTGCCTGGGCTGGCTTTGAACAGTGATCCTCAGATCTCAGCCTCCTGAGTAGCTAGGATTACAGGCATGAGATACTTGTGCCCAGCAAAACATTGCCTTTTTTGTTTGTTTATTTGTTTGCTGGTCCTGGGGCTTTAACTTGGGGCCTGGTCTCTGTCCCTGAGCCTCTCTATGCTCAAGGCTAGCGCTCTACCACTTGAGCCACAGCACCACTTCTAGCCTTTCCTGTTTATGTGGTACTGAAGAATCGAAGCCAGGGCTTCAAGCACTCTACCACTAAGCCACATTCCCAGCCCCCTCTGCCTTCCCTTCAAGGTCCACATTTCAGAGTTAATAACCCTTTATACTATGGCTGGTGTCTCCACCTCACTTCATTCCATCCTCCTGGTCCCAAGAACAGTCTAGGACTTGAAAGTGGGAGAAGATCATGCAGCTATTGGGACCAGCCCCCTAGGGAAGGTTCACTTTTTCTTATCTCTTCCAGCTGCACATAGCAGGAGCCAATGGATACCTGCGGGCAGCAGAACTCCTCCTGGACCACGGCGTGCGTGTGGATGTGAAGGACTGGGACGGATGGGAGCCTTTGCATGCAGCAGCCTTCTGGGGACAGGTATGTCCCACCCACAGGGTCGCACAGGGTCCACCTGTGTCATTTGGACTGGCAGTTAGCTCAAAGTCTGTTCAGGGTGTTGACTCCAGCAAGTACATGGGAGTATGAAAAGGCTCAAGGAGTCTGCTAAAACATTTGGCTAGTTGTGTTCTAACAGGATGATGATTACATTTTCCAACTTATAGCCAGGCTTTGGTGACTCACACCTGTAATCCTAGCTACTCAGGAGGCTGAGATCTGAGGATGACAGTTGGTAGGAAAGTCCATGAGACTCTTATCTCCAATTAGCCACCAGAAAACTGGAAGTGGATCTGTGGTAGAGTGCTAGCCTTGAGCAAAAGAAGCTCAGGGATAGCACCCAGGCCCTGAGTTCAAGACTCATGACTGACAACAACAACAAAAAATTGCCAACTTAGAAAATTCCTAGCATTTCTTCATTTGTTTCCCAGATACGATTATAGCTTCTGTAATCTCTCCTTAAAATATCTGCAGCGGTAGAGTTACAGCTGACCTCTCCTTCTCTTCCTGGGAGTAGAACGTAGCCATGCCAGGGCAGGCGCCAAGCCCATGTGTCTGCCGGTCCCCCACAGCTCCAGGGTGCAGTGCTTTCCGTGGGAATCAGCTGAGTTCCATATTCTTGAGAGTTCTTGGGCTCTCTCCACTTCCTAGGCTCTCTGAGCCTTGGGCAGGGATCATGGGCTTCTTCTTCTCATGTTTCAGATGCAGATGGCAGAGCTGTTGGTATCCCATGGAGCTAGTCTGAGTGCCAGGACCTCCATGGATGAGATGCCAATTGGTAAGCCCAACACAATACTTGGTACACACATCGGTAACTCATCAATTTTCTGATGAGTGGATGGGTTTGTGTATGAATATAGGGTTGTAGAGCGATGGATTGTGGATAGGTAAATAGAAGAATGAGTTAATTAATGGGTGATAGATTCCTGGATTGGTGGATGGGTGGGATTGATGGGGAGATGTGATGATGGATGGATGGATGAACTGTTGTTTAGGCAGAGAACAAATCTATGGATAGAATGACCAAGCCTACAAACAGGGGGATAGGTATATAAAAGGATTAGATAGATCAATGGAGGGTTTTCTCAACTTCTCCTCATTTCTTGTTGAGGTACCTACATGTTTTCCTCAGTGCTTCTCATGTCTTTGGTGACTTGATGGCTCTCCCTGCAATGTTCCCTTGGTCCTACTTGGGAACCTCTGGAATTGAACCCACTCCTAGGATATCTGGTGTTTCCCATTCTCACATTCCTCTAAGGATGGGGTTACAGCCCAGGAAATATGGCTAGTCCTGTTTTCTTCCCTGCCTGTGTATCCCCAGAGAAATGTTTGGAGCTTTTTAGTGGGATGAGGTGGAATAATGGTTCCTCTGGTTCCAAGCATCAGTGTGGATCTCAGGTCCTGCCCTATCCATTCCTCTCTCCCCCCACTCCCCACAACTGACCCTTCTGCCCTTCTAGACCTGTGTGAAGAGGAGGAGTTCAAGGTCCTGCTGCTGGAGCTCAAGCACAAGCACGATGTGATCATGAAGTCCCAGCTGAGGCACAAGTCATCTCTGAGCCGCAGGACATCTAGCACAGGCAGCCGGGGGTGAGTCCTGAGGGAAGCCTGCACGGACCTGCCTGTGACACCTGGGCGCAGCCTCCCAACATCCCCTCTGTCTCCTCAGGAAGGTAGTGCGTCGAGCCAGCCTGTCGGACAGGACCAACCTGTACAGGAAAGAGTATGAGGGAGAGGCCATCTTGTGGCAGCAGCGGAGTGCCTCTGAGGATCAGCGCACGGCCACCTACAACGGCGACATCAGGGAGACCAGGACAGACCAAGAGAATAAGGACCCGGTGAGTGACTCAAGTCCTGCCCCAAGCTCAGCCTCTGATGTAGAGCAAGTCAGGGCCAGCCTTGGCCTGGCCTCTTTATTGAAGACCCTTCGGGGGGAAGTATGTAGCTAGACCGCGGCTTTAAACATCTGGATCCTGTTTGATGGTTGCGACTGGTGTAGTTAATGAGAGGACTTGGGTCTTGTTACATTCAGCAGGGAAGTCGGGGCGGGGGAGGGGGGCTGGTCCTCATTCTTCCAGCAGATCCTGGCCCTAGACTTCCCCAAAGAAAGGCTCAAGTGGACAGTCACCCCAGAAGCTAAGGACCCTAAAACTTTTTTGAGATATACAACAAGATGTTGAGAATGATGTTTTTCAAAAGAAAATCTCGGATGAATTTTTTTTTGGAGAACCTGGGTAGGATGTTTGTAGTTCCCTAAGCAGACTGCCTGGCAGTAGCTGGTGGTTCTGGGGTTGGAAGGGCTTTTCTAATTAAGCATGCATGTTCTTTCCCTGTGGCTTCAAGCTGCATATACACACACACACACACACACACACACACACACACACACACACACACACACACACACACACACACACACACACACACACACACACACACACACACACACACACGCGCGGGCGCGCGCACACACACACACAGGTACACACACAGGCACACACATATCATTGTTATAGATGCTAGAAGTCTAATAATTAAGATGTCAACAAGATTGGTTCCTTCTGAGGGTCCCAAAGGAAATCTGTTCTAGGCCTCCCTTCCTGTTCCTGGTGGTTCAGGTTTCACTTTTGCTAGGTAAGCTCTCGGTCATTTGAGCTTTGAGCCATGCTCCTAGTCCTTTTGTTTGTATTTTGTCCCACTGATTTTGCAGGGATGAACCTCAAACTAGTGGTCTCCCTGCCTCCATCTCCTAAGCAACTATCCCTTGACTTTGAGAGTATGACCACTTCTGGACCTCTCTGTGTGTCTGGCTCACTCTCTCGCTCTCACGCTTACCCTCTCTCTCTCTCTCTCTCTCTCTCTCTCTCTCTCTCTCTCTCTCTCTCTCTCTCTCTCTCTCTCTCTCTCCCTCTCCTCCTTCCCTTTCTCCTTCCCTTCTTCCTTCTTTCCTTCCTTCCTTCTTTCTTTCCTGCTGATTCTGGGGCTTGAACTCAGGGCTGCTGCATTTGCAGCCTTCTAACTACCTGTAGTTCCGGAAGATTCTCTTCCTGGTTGTGCTAGTAAAAGTCTTGGGTTGAATTTCAGTGGATCCAGTGACAACTCACTCATGGACTAATCCATGTTATGAAATATGCTCATTAGCCAGGCCTGGGGGCTGTGGTCCAGACCTGGAGCAAGGATGGGGGAGTGGTCAGCTCTGCCAGACACACAGACTGGAGATGCTCCAGGTAGAGCCAAACACTGCAGATGCTCAGATGGGCGGTACAGATCCAGTCATCAGATGGTGTTGTCCTTCTCCTCCCCAGAACCCCAGGCTGGAGAAGCCCGTGCTACTCTCAGAATTTTCTACTAAGATCTCACGGGGTGAACTGGACGGGCCTGTTGAAAATGGCCTCCGGGCTCCAGTGAGTGCCTACCAGTATGCACTGTCCAATGGAGATGTCTGGAAGATGCATGAGGTACCTGACTACAGCATGGCCTACAGCAACCCGGGGGTGGTCGATGCCACTCCTCCCTGGAGTGGCTACAAGGAGCAGAGCCCCCAGACGCTTCTGGAGCTGAAACGGCAGCGGGCTGCAGCCAAGCTACTCAGCCACCCCTTCCTGAGCACCCACCTGGGCAGCAGCATGGGCAGAGCAGGGGAGAGCAGCAACGAAGGCAAGGCTCCCTTGATCGGAGGCAGAACTTCACCCTACAGCAGCAACGGGACCTCAGTGTATTACACAGTCACCAGTGGAGATCCCCCACTCTTAAAGTTCAAGGCCCCCATGGAAGAGATGGAGGAGAAAGTCCACGGTTGCTGCCGCATCTCCTAGTCTCCCAGTGCTGGAGGAGAGAGATGCTCCGGGGAGGGGTCCCTGGAGTTCAGGCCTGCCCAGCAGCCCTGGCTGGGGAGGCATCAGGGGGCAGGCCAGAAGAGGTGGGCTCTGCTGAGTCCCACCCCTCATCCAGCTTCCTGCAGCATTCCCATTCCCCCTCCTTCCTGCTTCCTGCTGCATTGTCTGCCATCTGAAACATAGCAGCTTGATTCATTCTGCTGTCCAATTGGGGGAGGGTGGGCTTGGGCTCCAGTTCTGTTCTTGGTAAAGGCTTTTGGGGACCAGGACTCCCACGTGTCTCACACACTCACACATACACACACACACACAGAGTCTGTCTACATGTGCAAGAACAACACATCTGAACTCTTTGGGAAGCAGGTGGGGCTGAGACGTGGTGGCCATTTCCCAGAAGGATCCAGGGAAGACTTAGGCTCAGTACTTCTGCTGATATGGGGAAGGTCTGCTGGGCTGAGTCCCACAGTCCTGCTCTGAGTCATGCTAGGGGCCAGCTAGGCTACTATCCACACCTGGCAGGGACAGAAAGTCCTCTCTTGTGTTTGGGAGAGCCACGAATCCACAGGGATTAGATGTGATGGGCACAGGCCTGGTGCCCTGGCCTCACTGAGCGCTGCTTTCCTGCTCCGAATGGCAAGAGCTATGTGACAGCCCAGGGTGGAAAACTAGGCCATTCTACTCCTGAGGAAACCAGAATGGGAGAATCAGGGGTGCATTTAATACAAACGTGTGTGTGTGTGTGTGTGTGTGTGTGTGTGTGTGTGTGTGTGTGTGTGTGTGTGTGTGTGTGTGTGTGTGTGTGTGTGTGTGTGTGTGTGTGTGTGTGTTGGTACTGGGCTTGAAATCAGGGCTTGGACACTGTCCCTGAGCCTTTTTACTCAAGGCTAGTGCTCTACCACTTGAGCCACACCTCCACTTTTAGCTTTTTTTTGTGTGTGGTTAATTGGAGATAAAAGTCTCATAAGTCTCATAGACTTTCCTGGCTAGGCTGGAGATGAAGCACGATCCTCAGACCTCAGCCTCCTGAGTAGCTAGGATTACAGGCATGAGCTACCAGCACCTAGCAAGCTTTGTTGAAGGCTGTGAAGCAACACATGGGAGGCAATGAATTCTTCTCCCAAGAGGGAGTCACTAGTTTTTACTAGCTGGTGTTGGAAAGTGGAAGCTCAGTAGGGAACTTCCGGGAAAGCCTTTTATTCCCCCCAGGGAAAGTGAAGTCATCTCTTAAAGCCTCTGGTCAGAAATGAAAATACCCAGAAGCACCTTGGTCATCTTTGAATATTCGGGCTATTTGGACCTAGTGTGTCTCAGCCAGCGCTGCTCAAACTGAGCCTTCATCATGAGTACATGGGAGCCTGCTACAGCACTACCTTGCCAACCTTAGACATCAGTTCTGTGTGCAGAGTGAATGTTCAGGATCCTGGGCCCAGCCTTGCCTTTTCTGGATGCTTTGGCAAGACAGGTATGCCAGTAGTTTCTGCAGGCCTGGGACTCCCAGCCTGCTTCTGCTGGACTGGTGATGCTGAAGCCTGCAAGTCTTAAGTGCTCAAGCCCAGTGTCTTGTACCTGCATTTAGGAGAATGTGGGGAGGCTGGAGTTGGATCTCAACCCTCTGTTTCCTGGCCCCAGTCTTCCAAAAGCAGGGGAAACAGGACTCCCAGCACCTCACCTTCTCTCATGACCCCTTTGAAATTGTTGTCTTTGCCTCATGCATGGACCAGAGGCTCAGCCAAACTCCTTTGGCATAATTAACAAGGCACAGGTTTGTTCTCTGCTTGGTGTGTCTTTTCTTCATCTTAAAACTACCTCCTTAGAGCTCTGAAGGGCCTCTCACCCCAAGTCCAGATTATGACCTGAGGGAACAGATACGGGTGCCCTTTAACTGCTTCTGTCTGAGCCTGTGAAAATTTCTTCCTAAAAGGCACCTAGCCAGGGGGCTGGGGCTAGGGAAGTAATTCTGGGCCACAGCCCTCATAATAGAGTCTGCCATTTGTCAGTCTCTGTTTCCTACTGTGATTCCCATGGCTCCTGTTACCTGGAGAGGAAGCAGGATCTTCCAGGGCCTGGCCTGATGTTTTACTAGGAGCAGAGTTGTGAGCCAGGGAGTATCTTGGGGGACACCAGGCCACCTCTACCCCAATTCCAGGCTGGTTGTAGTCTAGGGTGGATGGTCACTTCTGGAAACTGAAGACTGGTATAAATGATTCCTCTTGCATCCATGGGCCTTGAGGTGGGCTCTCATCATTTTAGCCTGTGGTTGAAGCAGAGGATGCTCCAGTACACACAGCCCCTTGGTCCCGACAGACACTGAGATCCTTCTGCAGCCAATTAAGCCACGAGATAAGAGTGCTGAGGGCAGCCACATACTCCTCAGGAAACAGCTGATCTGTTTGCTCAGGAGCCAGAGAGGGAAGGCATTTATTGCCCACCTTGAACCATCCAGGACCTTCCCTCTCTCCCCTTCTTCCTGCCTTGTGGGTCATTCTTCTCCAGCCCAAGGGCTGGGAATCTCAGCCATAGGAGCCTCAGCCTTAGATTGTGAACTTGTAGGCTTTTTAGCATCTTGTGTTCTCTGTTAGGGCTTCAAGTCCCCATTCAGGGAGCTTTCCCTACAAGTCTTCTGAGTGGTGAGGGATAAGTCAAGGCACACTCTCCCACAAACAGGCAAGGCTCTCTGCTTTGTTCACTCATGAGATTTACTGAGTGGCTGCCACAGACCAGGCACTATGTTATGCCACAGACCAGGCACTATGTTAGGCTGTGTGGATAAAGGAGAAGCAAGACAGTGAGAATTGCTCCTGATGGTTTTCATTCCTTGGGAGCCACAGACATCCTGCTGCAGCCCCAACCAGTTCCCTTGAGTGACTACATTCTGGTCCAGTCAGTGTCCCTGTGCTTCTCACTCCTGGAATCCTAGCGTGTGAATCTCTTTAGCTGTGAGACAGCTTCACAGTCCACCCCTGGTAATGTTTGCGACTAAGTATAGATGTTGGGTCTTTGGTTCCAGACAAATACAACCCCAGAATCTTCAGGGATAGCTGCCTTTGGGCCAGCATCCCTAGGAGACAGTGTAAGGGCAGGCTGAGGTCAGTGTCTAGAAGAATAAGGAGCCTGCAATTTGCTGCCAAATGCATCTCTGATCCTCAAAGTCATTGTCTCTTGCTCATTTTTGCTGTCACATAGTACTGTCACCCTGTCTGTGGATATGGGGTGGGGGTAGAGAATGGGGGTATAGCAGTTCTCTTTTAACATGGAAGTCTTTCCTTGAGAGTCAGCCTCTCTCCCTGTCAGGTGTGGATCAAAGGACTGAGAGAACTCTGGTGAGGTCAACCAGATGTCCAACTCTTGCAGAGACCCAAGTGTGGTGGTCATTCCTGGCAATTCTCAAAGCAGGTATCCTGTGGCTCACTGTGAGCTTGCTCTGGACCTTGCTTCCCTTGTGCCCACAACAATTGGAAATTGGTGGCTGTCACCAGATTGTGTTTCTGGCCAGTAGCTCAGGGAATAAGAATGAGCCCTAAGCTCAGGTCTGCTGATGACTTCAGGATTCTCCATCAAATAAGCAGCATTAGTAGAACTGCTCTGCACATTCAATCAATTACAGGAGGCTTGGAGAAGTTGATAAGGGTGTGGCTTGTATCCTGGCCCACCACTGTTGGCTGGTTTTACAATAACAAGAGTTTCTTGGTTCTTACTGTCAGACACTGTTTAATCCTGATCTCTCTCCAACTTGCTGTCCCAGAGCAGGATACTGGGGAAATTTCCAGAAGGGCGCTCCTTGCCACATGCCCAGAAGGCCCATATATGACTTTGCTATTTGTAGCCTGGAGAATAGCCTCTCCTCCCCCAGGGCACAAAAAAGCAAAAGGTCATGCATGTGGTCAGTGGCCAGCTCCATTGAGGTGACCCTTTTGGCCAGAAGCCCTAGCCCTCTCCTCCACGGAAGTCTCTTGTTGGCCGGAGGGCCTGCTTCCCGTGGACACTGCAGGTGCCACCATGCGGGGCCTGGCTCTGCACACCCAGGAAAAGTCTGCAGACCCCCAGCCCTCCGCAATAATTCACCAGACCAGAAGCCACTGATGTACAGAGAACATTTAAGAAAAATGTATTTTATGTGAAAAACAAAAAAAGGTTAAAACTCTGTATACTGTATCAGCAGCTTTGTGTAAAAATGGCAATCCAGAGAGTCTAATATATTTAAAACTTTTTTTAAAAAATCCTCATGGATCTTTGATATTGTATTGAAGTAACTTCCAGGTAGCTCCTTGCCATGTGGCTGTTCATGTCCCAGACTGGGTTTGATCACATCCCAAAGGATGCCACCCCCTGGAGTTGCTTCCAGTCGACAAGGCCTGTGATGGAATTGCTGTTAAGAATTTTTAATTAAGGTTATTAAATTCCTTTTAATAACACTCACTAGTCTGATTGTGATTATTGCTATGAGTTCATGTGACCTGGGCTGATTTGAATTTGGGGAGAAGTGATACTGGTGCTGGGGATAGGTGATGCTTGACATCCTTACTCCCTCTCCCCTCCCTCCAGAAAGCTCTCTCAAGAGGCTCCAGAGGTGGAGGGGGATCTGGTGGCTCCTAGATAAAGCTGGTATGTTTTTAGATTGGGAGAAAGTAGAAGCTGATGAATTCAAGGAAAGAAGAGAGGCAGTTGGGAATTTATATCCTATCAAATATTCCTTTCAAAATGACATGAAATCCTGTGATAGCATAGATTTAATCCCTAGGTTTAAATTTTTTTTCCTGACTATATATAATATGCATACTAATTCACACACACACACACACACACACACACACACACACACGTAGAAGGTTGGCAAGAGAAGCTAGTGCCCAGGAAGAAAAGTGGCTGTTGAACAGGCATGGCCACAGATCATCCATGCAAACAGAAGGTTTGCTTGCAGGTATGGTTGCCAGGGTGCAAGTGGAAAACAGAGTTCACATAGAATTTGAGTTTTGCTAAATAAAAAACGTAGCAGTGAGAGAGGAGAAATAGAAGGGTGTACCCATTGTGTACCCAGTATATATGTATACATAGGTATATATAGTTATATGCATAAACACTCTCTCCCTCTCTCTCTCTATATATAGACACGTGTGTGTCTATGTAGTCCAGATTTGCTATCTTCCTACAGTCTCTTGAGTGCTGGGATTAGAGGTGTGCTCCACCCGGCCCGATTTCGGCCTACTATTTTTTGAATGAATGAATGGATGGATGATTAGGCACATGGGATAATGGCAGTGCGCCTTGCTACATTCAAACTGAGAGCCCAGACGCGGTCAGTGTGCCCAAGAGTTAGCCATCAGCTTTTCCTCGCTCCCTGCTAGGTCTGACAGTCGCGGGCCTGGTAAGGCCGCACCGGGGGACAGGGGGCTGCCGGCAGGGGGCGCGCTAGGAAAGGCTCGGAACGGCTCTAGGGCCTCTGCGGGAGCCCGGTGGCTGGCAGCGCCTCCCGGGGTTGCACAGTCCCTCGAGCGTGGTTGCTCCTCCGGCTGACCACGACAGCTGTTTCCTGCAGGGATTGTTTAGAGAGCCAGATTTAAATTCCCCTCGGCCACCGGACGGTGAGGCTGCGTGGGACCATGGATTGTCATTGCAGCCGAGCGAAACGGCGGGGCGCGAAGCCGCCAATAGCCATCAGGAGGCGGGGTCTCGATGACGTACGTCTCGCCCCGCCCCGCCGATGGGAGGCAAATAACCAATAGGAGAGCCTGGGCGGGGCGGCGAGCCAATGGCGCGGGCCGGTTTGATTCAAAGGCGCTTATAAAGCGGTCCCGAGAGAAGTCGTCCAAGTAGCGAGTGTGGTCGGGAGCCGCGGTCGCCATGGCCTTCCGGCTCGAGGTCCCGGACGAGCTGCCCGCCGCCTGCCTGTCGCCGTGCGGGCCGCCCAACCCCGCCGAGCTGTTCAGCGAGGCCCGGCGCCTGGCGCTGGAGGAGCTGGTGGCGGGCGGCCCCGAGGCCTTTGCGGCGTTCCTGCGGCGCGAGCGCCTGGGCCGCTTTCTGAACCCCGACGAGGTGCGGGATGTGCTGCGCGCGGCCGTGCGGCCGGGCGGGGAGGGCGCGGCGGCGGCGGCGGCGGCCGAGGACTCGTTTGGCTCGTCGCAAGACTGCTCCTCGGGCACCTACTTCCCCGAGCAGTCGGACCTGGAGCCGCCGCCCCTGGAGCTCGGCTGGCCCGCCTTCTACCGGGGCGCGTACCGGGGCGCCACGCGCGTCGAGGCGCACTTCCAGCCCCGCGGCGCGGGCGCCGGCGGCCCCTACGGCTGCAAGGATGCGCTGCGCCAGCAGCTGCGCTCCGCGCGAGAGGTGAGCGCCCCCCGCAACCCGGGCCGGGCGGGACATCGACCCATGGCTGGCGGGGGAAACTGAGGGCAGCGGGCCGAACCCCCCCCCCCCCGGGCCGGACGGGGCATCCACCCCTGGCTGGCAGGGGAAACTGAGGGCAGCGGACAGCGCGGGCCGAGCGCCTCCCCCCCCCCCCCCCGATCTCCCGGGGTCCTCGGCTCGCTCCTCTCCCCGAGTCTCCGTCAGATCCTGGACCCACACCCCCCCCCCCCCAGCCGCTCTTTATGGCAGGTGTGGGTGTGGTGGGGGGGAGGGGAAGGGGGTCCCCAAGGATGCTGCTTGTGCCACCGAGTCAACTCCTTTCGTGTTCGTTTGCCTCTGGAGAAGGAACCAGAATCAGTTGAAGCCACATTTTCCTGATCCCACTTTCAGTAGCGGCTTAGGACATGCGTTACTCCACCCTCGCCTTGCCTAGGGGGAAAATATCCCTGAAGATAATCCCTTCTTCCAAAAATCTTATGGGACATGGGGGATCAATTACTGCTCATTAGTTACACACTTTTTTTTTTCCTTTTCTTTTGCCGGTCCTGGGGCTTGAACTCGGGGTCTGGGTGCTGTCCCTGAGCCTCTTTGTACTCGTGGCTCCACAATTTGAGCCACAGCACCACCTCCAGCTTTTTCTGAGTAGTGTATTGGAGATGAAGAGTCTCAGAGTTTTCTGCCCTTGACTGGCTTTAAACCATGATCCTCAGAGCTCGGCCTCCTGAGTAGCTGGGATTACAGACATGAGCCACCAGCACTCAGCTTAATTCTATACATCTTACTTTGTTGTTAGCAGGAGTGTTAGAGCCTGTCTCCTTGCCTCTGGCCAGGGACTGACAGGAAATCGTTGCCTCTTGTTGAATGAGAGGGACCCAGATTTGCTTTCCTATGGGTAGGGGTTGTTCCAGGTAGTGTTTGTCTAAAATACAGATAACCTCTGTATTATATCAGCCTTTATCCACAATAGGCTATGGTCCTAGTGTGTGATGCAGTGTGTGTTAGTGGGGGAAGGGGAAATGCAGGAGTATAGCAGTAGACACCATTGTTCATAGCTAAAACCAGCATGATTGCTGGTGGGCTGTGCCCCAGCTTTTTGGCTTTCTGAGTGTGCTAGGGAAGTGGCAGGCAAAGTCCCAGGCATGGTAAGACTTGGTAGGCCCTGTGCCAAGTGGTAACTGGAAGGAGAAATCTGTGCATTAAGTTGGTCTGAGAGAGCCAGGTCCAGAGGAAAAAACCTGTGTTTTTGATGTTGGCTCTAGACCTGACTGGCGGGGCTGCAGACTCTGACCTGGTGCCTTGCCTTTGGAGTAGCGAGAATGTGTCATCCCATAGTGTTTTGGGTGGACTGAGGGCCCTTTTGATGATGCAGACTGCCTGTGTATTCCTTCAGTTAGAACCGTTGGTTACTAAGATGAAAGAGGCAGACTTGTGGGGTAGGTGTGCATTCCCAAAGCTCACCTCCAGGAGGGGAACTTGAGTACTTGGAAAAAAAAGAGGTTTCCATGACAGAGATAGGGACTGCTTTCGCATTCTACCCAGCCCCAAATTAGAGTGGTAGTGGAGGGGCACTGAAGCTAGATCTAGAAGGAAAACTACAGTATGGTCGTGAGCAGGCTTAGAAGGGATGGAGGCTGGCTGGAATGTAGACTCCCCTTATCTGGGGTGATCTGTAATACATTCCTGGATAGAGCTTCCTGCCTTGTAAACAATCCGTGCCCTACTCCTGTGGTTGGCTCTTTTCTCCTAGATTTTGTATTGGAACCTGGGTAGTTTAGCCTGAGAAAGGTGACACCTTAAAATCCAACGAGTATTTTTAATGCATCTACCATATTGCCAAGTTGCTGCTGTATTCAGTGCCTACTGTGTATCACACAGCTCTCTGAAGAGAAAGCAGTTGGATGGAGTAGAAGAGAGGGGCCATGAGATGAGGGTACAGGAAGCGTGAGCGGGACTGAGGGCCGTGGTGTGGCTCGCTTTTGTGCTCCAGACCGTGATAGCCAGGGCAGATGGTGATACTACCAAACTGGAAGGAGGATAGGCTGAGGGTAAAAGATGTGGGTATGAGTTGGATTTGATTTGGAACATAATTGAATTCGAAGATCCAGATACCATCTCTTTTGTTAAAAAAAAATTGCCCAAGTGAAAATTGTTTCCTCTTTGTTAGACAGCATTCTACAGTTATTTTGTCCATTTTATAATGAGACTAGGTTGTCAAGAGATTATGTAGAGAGTGATGGAGCCAGACCTCCACCCGAGGCTGACTTTGGGTCCATGCTTTCCTTGTGTCCTCTGTGGAGAGAAAAAGCTGGCCCTGTAATTCTGAGACATCCTCAGATGGGTGGGGAGAGGGACTAGAGGGCTAATCTGGTGGCTCTTAGGTGCTGCAACCTGCAAAGCTGTGCATTGTGTTTTGAGTTGTGCATTGTGTGTCACTCTGGCTACATCCTTTGAAGTCATTGCCCGTGACAGCGAGGACCGTGAAGGTGCACGTCTCAGGTGATGTATTCTGATGGTAAACATGATGATGACATGCACAAGAGTGCTGTGAAGGAGCCCTTTTCCTGGATTATCTCACTTAATATCCTCCCAGTGCTGGGAGGAGGCCACAGTGAAGAAAAGACCCAGCACCCAGAGGTTAAGTAACTTGCCTAAGATCAAACCACATGATCCACTGTTGAGGTCAAGCTCTAGTCAGGTGGATCCCACCCTCTTAATTACCTTCCTTCGCTGAGGAGGAAGTATTGGTTGGTTGGAAGTTTCCAACAGGCTGAGGGGTTTTTGTTTTTTAACTGGTTTCTTAAAGATTTGGACTTTTCATCTCCATGATATGAATCTATAAACAGGACAATGATGATGACAGAAGACTAGTCTGGTCAGTTTTAAAAGGGGGGAGGCATTAAATAAGCAGAGACCTCAACCCATCAAATAGAGAAGGTTGTTCATGACCACAGGGCACTTGAGGTCCCTGGGGTTTAAGTTTTATAAATTAGCATGCAGTTTGCTCTCTTCAGGGAAGGTAGAGCCAGTAAAATGAAGCAGAGGAGTATGTGGAATTGTCTAGTAGATGAATAAGAACTTTGAATTCCACATGGAAGGTCCCACTTAATGATCAGTGAGCTTGGGGCCAGGCTGCATGGGAGCAGGGTCAAACTTAGGAGAGTGCCCTGTGAAATTTGTCCTCAAAGAGGAGGTGTGGGTTCAGCCTGAATTATCTGGGTGACTCTGGAAGGGCTCCATGACCAACCTGTGGATATGGGAAGCCAAGGGCAGTAGCCAGTGGCTACTGACGGGACTGAATCCTGACATTGTAGCCCAAATGCCTGTTTCTGGGATAGATTTTATCTAGAAGTCCTCTTCCAGGCTAGGTACTCTGTATGGGGCCTATTGTACACCCTCCTCTATCAGGCCTCATACTTTTGGAGGGGTAAGGGATGGAGAAGGGAAAGGTAGGAGTGGAAACTAAGTAGTTTGGGTGACTCTGTCTTTCTACTCAACCATTCTTTATCCCTGAATAATTGTGATGGGTTTTGATCTGCCCTTCCACTGGCTCCATTTCTGTGTGCCTTTCAGGGTACAGGCATCTGTCACACGGAAAAAGGTGCCAACTTTATGTGAGGCATGGGTTCAAGCTGACCATGTACCTGGCATTCTGTTGCATTTCACCAGAGCTGCAGGAAATACTGCTTTGGTGTCCCAAGGGGTTTTTGTTTATTTTTAAATTTGTTTTATTTTTTATTTTTTGTTTTTGTGCTGGTACTGAGGTTTGAACTCAGAGAATTGTGCCTGGGTTTTTTGATCAGGGTTAGCATCCTCCCACTTGAACTACAGCTTCACTTTTGGCTTTTTTGGTGGTTTGAGATAAGAATCTACAGACTTTGTCAGGGCAGGCTTTGAATTGTGATCCTCACATCTCAGCTTCTGGAGTAGCTATGGTTATAGTTGTGGATCCCTAGCACAAAAATTTGTTTTTTTTTTTTAAAGGAGTTTTTGAATTATGCAGGATCTCTTTCCTAACACACTTGGTTTCAGAATCTACCCTTTCCTTCTGTAACTGGTGAGGTGTGACTCTGTCACTCAGTCCTTTGGGTCTGTCACTGTGCCAGTTAGTGCTTAGCTGAGCACTACTTCGGAGTTCTGGCTGGCCTCATTTATTGGTATGATTGATTCTGGTGTGTTTTTCTTGACTTTTTTTCTTTTTGAGGCATCATCTTGCTCTGTTGCCCAGACTGGCCTTGAACTTGCATTCTTCCTGCCTCAGGTTCCCAAGTGCTGGGGTTACAATTATGCATCACTGGTACTTAATTATTCCTGGCTTCTGAATAAGACTTCACACCTAAGTTCATCCTATTAGGAGATTCCCAACTTTTCATAGCTGTCATTCTTACCAGCCGCCATTCCCTGTGTGCCTTTGTTCCAAAGGGTCCCCTTTTGTTGTGACCTCATCTTTGGCCATCCTTTTGATGACCTGAGCGTTAGCGATCTTTGCATAGCCGGAGAACCCTGCCTGGCGGACTAGCAGCTGAGGAATCTGATGGAGGCCCCTGTGAGTATGAGGATGTCCTGATGCTGGCTCTGCTGATCTTGCTCAACCTTGTATTACGATAGAATCTGTGCTGTATCAGTTCCTGTTCCAGATGCCCAGATCATCCCAGAGCTTTCTCAACCTTGCTGCTGTTTTGGCATTTGAGGCTGGATGATTCCTTGTTGTTTTTTTTTTTTTTTGGGGGGGGGGTGGCTTGTCCTGTGTGTTGCAGGATGTTGAGCAGTATCACCAACCCCCACACACAAGAGACCAGTAACAGCCTCCCACTCCAATAGTTGTGATGGTCAGCACTGTCTTCAGAGGGACAGCAGGACTTATAGCCTTATGCTCAGTTTCTGTTCCGGATGTTGATTTGGAAATGGAGGCAAGGGTTGTACTTGTCAGTGGGCTGAGTGCGCAGAACTGCCCATTTAAGATCGCAAGCTTAGGCTGTATGTTGTATCCCAGTTTAATTTAAAAAAGAAGTTGCCAGATGTCTCCCCTGGGGGCAAGGTCAGGTCCTGGTCTGCATCATAGGATGTTGTCCTCAGACTCCACTGTGTTGTGTCCACCGTTTGTCCCTTCCTTTTGATTGTGTGCATTTTAGAATCCACAGCTATTTCTCTTTAACAAGGTGGAAAAATATATGTAACAATATACAAAAATATACATAACCATTTTTTACTGTATAATTCAGTGGTGTTTGGGACATTCACAGTGTTGTACACCTGTCATTACTGTTCATTGTACTTTTCCTTCACCCCATGCAGAAGCTCTGGGACTCTCAATTCTTAACTTTCCTGTGTCCTCTTTCTGGCTCCTGGTGAGCACTGCTCTGTTTTCTGCCTGCCATTTCATTTCTCCATTCTTTTCCTCGGGCATCCATTAGGTAGTGAGGCAGCTGTGGATTATTCTTCGACTCCTTTATGGCTATAGGTTCAATTCTCTAAGAACTCCAAAATGCTGTGGCTGTACTAGCTTTTAAAAATCCTTGATGTGCCAGGTTCGGTGGTATGCTCTTATAATCCCAGCATTCAGGAGACAGAGGCAGGATGATTAAGAGTTCAAAGAGTTCAAAGTGAGCTCTTGTATCTTGTCTCAAATAACCAAAAAAGTTCTTTTTTTGTGTGCTGGTAGAGGGGCTTGAACACAGGGCTTTATGCTCTTGCTTGGCTTTTTTGCTGAAGGCTGACATTCTACCATTTGTACTGTACCGCTACTTCTGGCTTTGTGCTGGTTATTCGAGATAATCAGCAAATTAAAGTCTCATGAGCACCAGCCTTGAGAAGGAAAACAGTGCCTAGACCCTGATTTCAAGCCTTAGTAGCGCGCGCGTGCACACACACACACACACAACAGAACAAAACAAAAACCATGTAACACACAGAGAGAAAATGTGTCTTCTGCCTCTGTAGCAGGAGACTATCCAGGTGAGTAATAGTGAGCGATGGATGGGGACATGTGGTCAGCATGCGGAGTCCAGTGGCCAGGCTGACAGATCTTGAATGCATAAAAGGCTTTAGTGAATTCCAGGCAGGTTGCACATCTGGGTGGGAAGGGAGGGAAACAGATACACAGGGAAGGGGTGATGGACATGTCCTTCCGGCTTCATATAGAAGAGCTGGAATGGGGATTGGGATGACAGGCCCCAAGTGGCCCCTTGAAACATTGCCTGGCCATATCTGACCAGCCCAATGGAGGGCTCACGAATCACAGACTGGCTAGAGCAGGACTTGTGTCCAGGACAGTGAGGCCCAAATAGATGGCCTGACTAGGGATGGTGCCAGAATTTGAACAAAGAATGTGAAGTACATGCTACTGAGGGCTTGCTACGTGCCAGAAACTGCCAGTGGATTCTCTCAATCACCAGTACAGAATAGAGTGTTATTTGCATATTATAGAAGCCACTGTAACCAAATATGTGATGGCATACCTGGTTCTCAGAAGTGAAGGAGCCAGGATCCAAGTCCAAGTTCAGATTCTGTTCATGGGACATCTTCCCCATGTCGGAGCTAGTCCTTACCATACTGTAGAGAGGGGGTGCCCTGTGGACCAGACAGCTCCTTGACCTTTGTTCTGGTAATTAATCTTTGTTGTTGTTGCCACTTCTGGGACTTGAACTCAGGGTTGAACACTTGTCTCTGAGCTTTTTTTTTTTTTTTTTTTTTTTTTTTTAAATTGGTCACGGAGCTGAACTCAGGGCCTGGGCACTATCCCTGAGCTTTTTCACTCAAGGCTGGTACTCTATTGAGCCACTTCCAGATAAGAGTCTCATGGATTTTCCTGCCCAGGCTGTTTTCAAACTGCGATTCTAAGATCTCAGCACTTTATGTAGCTAGGATTACAGGTATGAGCCACTTGCTTATTTCTGAGGTTGTTTTTTTTTTTTGGCTCAAGGCTAGTGCTCTACCACTTGAGCTGCAACTCTACTCTCAGTTTTTTTCATAGTTATTCAGAAGTAAGAGTCTTAGAGATTTTCTTGCTTGGATTGGCTTTGAACTGTGATCCTCAGATGTCAGCCTCCTGAGTAGCTAGGAATATAGGTGTGAGCCACCAGCAACTGGGCTCACTTCTTACCACTGTAAATGGTCCTTTATGGTGGGCTTTGGCCAATGTACTTTAGGGTAGGGTACTTTACTGATCCTGTCAGGATTCATTCATAGCACTAAGTTGTTTGAAGACTGGATAATAGACTTTTTTGAATAATATTTAATCCAGCACTTTTTTTTTTTTGCAGGTCTTGTGGCTTGAACTCTGGACCTGGTATTGTCCATGAGCTTCTTTTTGCTCAAGGCTAGCACTCTACCACTTGAACCACAGTGCCACTTTCTGCCTTTTCAGAGTAGTTTATAGGAGATAGAGTCTTACGGACTTTCCTGCCCAGGCTGGCTTGAATTGCGATCCTCAGATCTCAGTTCCTGAGTAGCTAGGATTATAGGCGTTAGCCACTGACACCCACCAAAGGGCATTTTATTTATTTTTTGTGCTAGTACTATGGCTTGAACTCAGGGCCTCATGTTCTTACTTGACCTTATTATTCTACCATTTGAGCCAAATCTCTACTTCTGTTTTTTTTTTTTTTTTTTGGCTGATTATTTGGAAATAAGAGTCTCATGGATTTTTCTGCTGGGCTAGCTTTGAACTACAGTCCTCAGATCTCAGCCTCCAGAGTAGCTAGGATTACAGATGTGAGCCACTAGCACCTGACTCATCTGTACTTTTTTCTTTTTTTAATAGGTGGCTTTGCATTCATACAAACATTCTAGTTCTGCACATGGCTAAGAATGTCCCTTTGAACATGCTTTCCAGCCTCTCCAAGTTTTCTTATTTACCAGGGGTTAATGGGGTGTTAGAATCTCTAGGTATCTATCTCCTTTGGGCTTTTGTACAAGAAGGCAAGTGGTAAAGACCCCTGCTGTGTATGATGAGTAAGTGGGCTCCATAGTTTTTGTAGAGATGGAGGATACCGGTGATCTGTCCTCTAACACGAGGCCCTCTGAGTGCCTTGGGGCAAGTCAGTCAGTGGTGGGCAGCTGAGGGACTGAGTTTGTCACCCAGGATGAGGATGTGGGATTTGACACGAGTGTGACCACTGCAGATGCAGAAGCCCCAGATGGTTGTGGGGCCCAGGCAGCAGTCCAGACACCCCAGTTTCTAAGCGGCTGGATGTTTCCTCTGTAGATAATCATATTGGGGCTGGTTGACAGGTGGGCACAACTCTGGAGTAGACTTGAGAAGTCACCCCATGCCCAGCTTTCTAGCCCTGAAGGGGCAGGCTTCGCGAAGCATGGGCTGGGAGTGGCAGTGTCTAGGATAGCTGTAGGCCCATGGGGGAAGGCTGGCTAGCCCCTTTAGGGAACAGGTTCAGTGGCCTAGACTTGGCTAGTGAGGAGGAGGCTGGATCATTGCCTGTGTCTGGTTTAGCTGTACAGAGTGTGGAGGTGGAGAGACACAGGAGGATGGGTATGGGGATCTCCTGCTGAATGTCGCCACAAAGAAGACTGGGCCTCCTGGGAAGATCGGTCTCCTGAGAGTCCTGCTTTAGCTAAGAGTTCTGCTTTAGTACAAAAGGAGGGTGTATTGGGTTCCACAGATTAAGGAGAAGGAAACCCTCCTCTCCTCCATGGCCCTGAGGTGTCCTGCAGGGATTAGGGACCAGCCTCCAACCCAACCTGTGGGAAAGATCGAGGCTTTAGAACCAAACAATGAACCAAACAGCAAATTACATACTCATCAGACAGCAAAGGTGTTAACTATGCAATTGTTCTGTTAATTGGTGAATCCAAGTTCATTTTGGCTGGCGTCTTGTGCTCTGGGCTCTGTTCCCAGTCAGCCTCCAGCAGCCCTGTCCAACACTGCCAGCTGGTGCCCGTTCCATCAGCCCCCGGGGTATTTCAGAGTACACCACACGGTGTCACCCCTTGGCTCTTCCATCTCATCAGACTGGGTTCTCAGACTAGAGGGACACACATCCTCAGTGCCCAAGGCTGTGCCAGGCTCATGGCTGCACAGAAGAGTAGGCCGTCAGGCAAAAAGATCTCTATATTTCCCTCATTGGTGCCCTGCTGTGCGTGTGACTCTGATTTTCACACTTGTATTTAAGACCCCTCTGCATTGCTCCTCCACCTGCAACCCTCATTGCTTCTTACCTGGCTACTGTCAGAAGCTTGATCACTGCTTTTTTTTTTTTTTTTTTTTTTTTTCCTTCTGGGTCTCTAATCAGAACTTTTGCTGAAGTCCATTAGCCATGTACCTACTGTGTTGCAGGCACTTAGTGTGTGACCCAATGTACAGTCTCAGTTTCTTCTGTCCTGTTGGATTCTCCACTTTGCACTCTATTCACAGCCAGTGTGGAGGAGGATTGGCATTGGTCTCTGGTTGGCATTCAGGGACCTCTTACCATTTTGTTCCTTTATCCCTCTTTCCTAGTCATGTCCTATGACCCCACCCCCTCCCTTTCATGCATACTTTATGTTTCAGCCACAATGGTACAAACCTCATCCCCAACTCTTCCCTTCAGCTCTTCTGAGGCCTTATGTCCAAATCTTGTTCCTCTCTGTGATTCAGCTCAGATTCAGCTCTCTCAGGAAGCCTTCTACATCTTACTTGGTCAATATCTGCATGCCTAAAGGCAATCATCACTGTAAGGAGGATGATTGACAGCTCCCCTTGTCTTGTCCCCTTATGAGGTGCTTTCCTGAAGCTTGTGTCTTGCAGCCAGTTCTGCCTACTGCAAGGACAGGGTCAGCCCACAGTAGATTCTAAGGAACTGGCTGCCTAATTGAGCATATTATTTCATGCTTGCCCTGAGCTAAGCCCTGAGGATTAAATTTACAACAGTCCTTTAACATAGCTGCTGCTATTATCCATATGTTCCAGAGGGTGAACTAAGGCTGAGAGAGATTAAGAAACTTGCCCATGGTTATACAGGTAGCAAGTGGCAGAACTGAGTTGTGTGTCCTGGCTTTTCTGTCTTATAATTGTTATGTGATCTAAATGAATACTCTCAAAACATGATGCATGGAAGCCATGGGAGGATCTATACTTCTGAAGATGCCACCAATGAAGGAAGAACATTTATTGCTTTTTATTTATTTCATGGTACTGAGGACTACACCTAGGCCTTCTCAACTGCTCTACCACTTGAGCCATCCCTACCCTCTCCTTATTTTTTAAATCTGTGTGTGGTGGGTTTTAGCTGTGCCCTTTACCCAGAATTGCTCATGGCTAGGGTACCTTCAAGATCAGATGGGGAAAGGAGGGTAGCCAGAGATCCTGGTCTTCTGGGAAGCATTGGCTTCCCAGAAAGATGGTTTTCAAGGTCCCTCATCTGAGTAGATGAGACCCTAGTGTTTTAGAGAGAGACAGCAAAAGGGCCTCTTTGTCTTTGCATTGCTTCTTTAATCCTGAAGATGGGTAAGACTGGCCTGAGCCCTGTGGGACCAAGAGATGACTTGATCACAGTTAAAGGCCACTGTGGAGTAAAATTGATCACAGTTAAAGGCCACTGTGGAGTAGAAGGAGAGAGAATTAGAAATCTCAACATTCAGAAATAGGGTTAACAAGATTCCAAGAGACCTGGGAGCCTACTGTTGAAAAACCAGGAGGAGGGAGGAGCCCTGACAACTCTGATTGCAGAATAGCTCCCCAATTTTGTGCTCCTAGTTTGCACTGCCAACTCCTGGCTTGGCTTGTAGGGGCCTGTCTGCAAGCTAGGATGTTTCCACACCCCTTCTACCCTGCCAGGAGCTGAGGGCCATGGTTTTAAGCCTTTGTAGGGGGTGATTAGAAACCCTAGGGCTGCAGCAGTTCTTGAAAGGAGCAAGTAGAAGCTGTTGGGTGTCTCCCTGTAAGTAGCTGTCAGAACAGCTGCAGCTCTGGACCAGGAAAGTGAATGCCTGAGCGGACAACACAGGGTCTTTTGGACTTTTGTGTATAGTCATTGATTTTTTTTGCTGTAGACCTGCCTGATCTGCAGCTAAGGAAACAGACATTCAGAACAGCTGTAATTTGCCCAAGGACACATGGCTTGAGAGGCAGCTCTTAGTTGTAGTCTCTTGCTAGGTGTAGAAAATTAATTATTAGCAGGCACAAATGAAGTGACATTGCTGGGGGGGAGGGGTGCAGGTACGTGGAGAGAAAGCACTGATTGGAGGTTAAAGGCAGAACTTTGTTGGTTTTTTCTTTTTTTTGGTGCTGGTCCGGGGGCTCAAATCAGGGCCTGGGCACTATCCTTGAGCTTTTGTGCTCAAGGCTAGTGCTCTACCATTTTGAGCCACAGGTCCCCTGGGCTTTTTGGTAGTTAATTGGAGATAAGAGTCTCACAGACTTTCCTGTCCAAGCTGGCTTTGAGTAGCTAGGATTACAACTTTGAGCCGCCAATGCCCAGCTTAAAGGCAGAACTTTCAGAAACTATTCCTGTGGTCTTGTGGACTAGTACTGGAAAATGAACTACAAAACCACAGGAGCCATCTTTTATGGAGGAGAGAGCTTTTGGTTAGAGAAGGCCTCGCTCGTGAAAGGAATGCTAGGAAGATTTGGTGTTGGGAAGGCAGAAGATGAGAAGAGCTCTGTGCCTCATTTGATTGGTTCAAGCTGTAAGTTGATGATGGATTGGATGGGTTTTTGTACATCATAGTAAAAAATCAGAGCTCATGATCCAAAGTCAGTATTCAAAACCATAGACTTTTTTTGTGTGTGTATGCTGATACTGAGTGAACTTAGGGCCTGGGTGCTGTCCCTGAGATTGTTTTGTTCAAAGTGATCTCCATTTGAATCACAACTCTGGCGGCTTTTTTTTCCCTGGTTAATTGGACATAAGAATATCATAGACTTTCCTGCCTGGGCTGGCTTTGAATCATGATTCTCAGATCTCAGCTTTCTGAGTGGCTAGGATTATAGGTGTGAGCTACCAGCATCCAGCTATTTGCTTACTTTATGGACCGAAAAGCAGTAGGAAACACAGCATGCCCTAGATAATGGAGTTGGCCCAGAACCTAGACGGCTTGTTTATCTGAATGGAGTCTAGAGGATGATGGCGTTTAGTAAAGTAGCAACGTTGAGTGGAACAGGTTCACAGGACAGGGCAATGACCTCTGTATTTGTGAAAAATTTGCCAGTGTGGTAGGGGAAGGCAGTGGGGATGTGAGCTGGGCCAAGTCAAGACTTTCAGGACAGGTGTGTCTAGGGGTCTTCAGAGATGGAAAGTAGTCTATAGTGAAAGGAAACCCACACTGCAGGTGAAGGAACGGGGAGGACTGTTGAAGGATAGACTGCTTTCCTGCCTCTGAGATGGGGTCTAGACTTCAGTCAGTATGCTGTAGGGTATTGTGCTTAGGAGCTGACAGCTTGCTCTTCCCTCTGCTTCATCTTGTAGGTGATTGCCGTGGTGATGGATGTGTTTACAGACATTGACATCTTCAGAGACCTGCAGGAAATATGCAGGAAACAAGGAGTGGCTGTGTACATCCTTCTGGACCAGGCTCAGCTGTCCCACTTTCTGGACATGTGTATGGATCTGAAAGTACATCCTGAGCAGGAAAAGGTTAGTGGTAGACTATTTCCATTCTTGTCACAGTCAACAAATATGATAGAGCCCCCCAGTCTCCAGGTGGGTGGTGGCAGCATCTTTCCTAACAAGTTAGGGAACTAAGGCTAAGGCCAAGTCATTTGCCTGGGATTCCACAGGAAATGAACAATACTTTTGATCCAGTCACAGGTATTGATACCTGTGATACTTAACATACTTAATACCTCAGCATTCCCCTTCTAAGTGTCTACCCAAGAGAAAATACAGGTCCACATGAAAACTGTATCTGGATGTTTATGGGAGTATTATTCATAATAGGCAAAGGATGGAAACAATTCAGTGCTTATCAGCTGATAAATGGGAAAACAATATGTTGTCTATTCAGCTATCAAAAAGGAATGAAGTCCTGACCCATGTATGACATGAATGAACCTGAACATATGTTAAGTGAAGGAGCTTGTCACAGAAGACATATATTATATGATCTCTTTATATGCAAGACCAGAGTAGAGATAGAAGGAAGACTGGCATCCGTATTGGTGGGAAAGGAGATGGAGGGATCAGTGGGGTGGTAGCTAAGGGTGGCCACCATGTGTAGAACTCCAATTCTGCTCTGGGCAGTGCTTTAACAGATGTTATATAACTAGTCCTTTCAGTGGCTCCATCGCAGAAGTGATTGTCCTGATGTTTTAGGTCAGGCAGTGATGACAGAGCCCAGGTATCCCCCGCTACGATGCCATGGGCCTGGCGTTCAGTGCATCTACCTGTCTCCAACTCTTGTGCACGTAATCACTGCGGTGTGCTGCTGCTCTTCTTCATCATTACAAAATTAAGATGTCCTTTTCTTTAGTAATGAAAATAAGTAAACATAAGGGTATGCAATCTATTGGTTTGGTTTCCATGGTAGAAAAGGCAAGAACAATTGTCATTTATTTCAGAATCTATTAAAATTGCTCACGCCTGTAATCCTAGCTACTCAGGAAGCTGAGATCTTAGAATCATGGTTCAAAGCCAGTGCAGGCAGGAAAGTCTGTGAGACTCTTATCTCCAATTAACCACCAGAAAGCTGAAGTGGCACTGTGGCTCAAGTAATAGAGTGTTCACCTTGAACTGAAGAGTTCAGGGACAGTGCCCAGGCCCAGAGTTCAAGCCCATGACCGGTGGTGTACAGGTGATATACAGAGGGGTTACAATTACTTCAGTCAGGTAAAGAGCACATTTCTTTTTGGACGATGTCACTCCTTCCCTTGCTCTCTCCCAGTTTTTCCCTCCTGTTCCTACAAGTTGTAATAGTTCATTTTCAACATGGTGTCTAGTGAGTACACTGCTGCACAGAAATCTATTTTTTTAGAAATGCAACAACATTACCTGTGCCCTTCAGAATTTATGCATCATCTATTTGGCAGGTACTGTCCTCAGTAGTAGGAATAAAGCATCCAGGAATGCAAAGAATTTGATCTTTGGTACTATGGGTTTCTGCATGGGTCACTATGTTACCATCTTGTTGTTACCTAGCAATTTTGTCTAGAAAATTCCCACCATTAATCTTCTCCCAGAAAATCAGAAGATTGGGATTCTCCCTTGAGAAAGCAGAAGATTGGGCTTACTTAGGTAGTTACTTGTCACTTGTGCCACACTAAATTCATGATGGAGGTCTGATTGAGACTTAGAGGCTGAATGAAATGAGATAGCCATGTGACCTAGCAATCAGTTTAAAAATGAGATCTGGTGGACTCAAGGATCATGCAAGTTAGGAATGGGAAACTGGAGTGCTATCCTATAACTAGGTGTTAGAGAGCCAGAGAAGAGATGGAAGGAAGGTATCAGCATATAATTCCAACGTGCTTTCTATAATTAAGGCTGTGCCTGAGCACTGCTGGTTACTGCCTTCTTGGTGGTCCAGATCCTCTGTAGGAGAATTTGAAGGAGGTACGTAACTCTGGCAGCCTCACCTTTTGTAGTGGGTTAACACCTTCCTAAGGAGACGGGCACCGTCTCCAGCCCCCATCACCCCATTGCTGGAGAATCTGTGCCCTCTCTGGGTGCCCTCTGCTCTGGGCTCTGGTGGTTCGGATCACTAGATTATCTTGTCTGTAGGAACTTGGGCAGGTATTCATGGGTAGGCATCCAAAAGTACTTTGGCCTGCATAACATTAAGATGTGTGTCAAAAGGAAAGATACACAACCACTCCTGAATCTGCCCGTAGTGGTATTTTTATGCCTATTACATGTTGATTCTTTAAGACTCAGGAGTCATCTGCTTCAGTCAAGCCTTCCTCCTGACAATTCCATGTGGGTATCTTTGAAATTTTCTACTTTTTTTTCCCCTTTTTTTGTTGTGGTATTGGGGTTTGAACTCAGGGCTGCTTTGTACTTGGTAGGAAAGTACTGCTTGAGCTATACCCATGGACCTTTTGTTTATATTGTGTTTTGGAGATAGGATTTTACTACCTTTGCTTTGGCTGTTCTTGAACTCATGATCCTCCTACTCCCACTTCCTGAGCAGCTGGGATTACAAGGGGTGTGTGTGTGTGTGTGTGTGTGTGTGTGTGTGTGTGTGTGTGTGTGTGTGTGTGTGTGTGTGTGTGTGTGTGTGTGTGTGTGTGTGTGTGTGTGTGTGTGTGTGTGTGTGTGTGTGTGTGTGTGTGTGTTCATTTACTTTGAAATAGTTACAGAGATGGGGCTGGGAAGGTGGCTCAGTGGTAGAGCTCTTGCCTTGCATGCATGAGGGCCTGGGTTCGATTCCTCAGCACCACATAAGCAAAAAGAAAAAAGCCGGAAGTGGCACTGTGGCTCAAGTGGTAGAGTGCTAGCCTTGAACTGAAGAGCTGAGGGACAGCGCCCAGGCCCAGAGTTCAGGCCCCACAACCGGACCAAAAAAAAAAAAAAAAAAAAGAAAGAAATAGTTACAGAGGTAATATTAGGAGTACCTGAATACACTTTATCCAGAGTTCCCATATATTAACATCTTTTGAATCTTAGTACTATAATATCTCATCTTCAGACCTTATATCTCACTAGTTATTCCATTAGTGCCTCTTTTCTAGTCCAGGGTCCAGTCCATAGCTACACCTTACATTTACTTGTCAGGTATTCTTAGCTCCTTCATTCTGAAGCACTGCCTCTTGTCTTTCATGGTGTGATGATGTTGAAGAATAGTAAGCAGTGTTGTGTAGAATTTAGACTTGTCTGATGTTTCCTCCTGGTTCAGTTCATATGCATTTTAATAAGAATACCACAGAAGTGACATTCTGTTTAACCATAGTGTTTCATTTTTAACTTATTTTGAAATAATATTAGGTTCACACAGTTGCACAGGTAGTACAGAGAAGTTCCATGGGCCCTTCATCTGTTTTCCCCAGTGTATCTATCTTATGTAATTGATAGTCCAATAATGTCAGGTGGACATTGGCATTGCTGTGATGTGCGTGTGTGTGTGTGTGTGTGTGCGTGTGTGTGTGTGTGTGTGTGTGTGTTGTGCCATGCACATCCAGACAGAACTATTCTGCCACAGAGTGCACACACACACACACACACACACACACACACACACACACACACACGCTAATTAGTAGCCTCAACAATAAACATAGGAAACTGACATAGAGAAGACTATAAGTAGAGTGACATCACTTAGGGAATAGTAGGCTAGTCTGCTGAGTGTGTTGTTTGTAAATGGTAACTCTTAAGCCACATAGCACCAGCAAGTTTGCGAATTGTAAGCTAAGCCTTTTGGTCTTACTCATTTGTTCACTGAATGGAAATCATTGACTTCTTCATTGATTTTTCTTTTTTCTTCCATTTCCTGGCCAATAGCTGATGACAGTGCGGACTATTACAGGAAACATCTACTATGCAAGGTCGGGAACCAAAATTATTGGGAAAGTTCATGAAAAGTTCACATTGATTGATGGCATTCGAGTGGCCACAGGCTCCTACAGGTATGTTTTTAACAAGTGCATTAAGTGTATTGTTAACCTGAATTCTTCAGAAGAACAAGGTAAACACGTCTTGTTCCTCTCAGTGACAGCCTTTGTGACTCAGCATTCCCAGGTGTTCACACCTGTGTGTGAGTTGGCTTATTCCAGCCCCTTCTATTGGAGGTAATTGGTGTGAGAGTCACTTCCCTTGCCATGTCCACAAATCTAAACTGCAGAAGTTAAACAAGCACAGAGAACATATAGTCAGCCTTAGATTCAAGCCTGGGCTTAGTAGGCCTTGGCCTGACAAACTGCCACACCCAGCCTTAAAGCCTGGTTCCTTGGGGGTTTGGATCCCATTTGCCCTGATTTCTGAGGATAAAGGCATTGCAGGCATTGACATCAATATGGCAAACAGACCTGAAGCTGTACCTTTATACTTAACTCCTTCACCTTGCTTTCAGACTTGTGATATAGTACCTTAGCCAAGAAAATCTTGGCTATGTTTCAGACCACCCTGAGAGTCTCACTTTTGTGGTGTCTTCAGGTAGAGAGTAGGGAGGCTGAATGAGGGGGAGAGATCAGGAGATGTTTACATTCATCTCTGGAAGTTGTGTGGTTTCATAGTTGTGTGTTTTGCCACTTCCTCTGACATTGTCCAATTGTAGCTGTGGGGGTGACTGCAGAGTAGAAGAGAAAAATCCCCTTTTGAAGAACTATGTAGCCTAGAGTGCCAGCCTGGGCTTTTGGCAGATGGGGCAATCAGGAAGCTCTTGGTAACTTCCTTTCCAAAGAGTTAGATCTCTTCCTTGAGATTTCCTTTTATAAGAAATTTATCAATATCAGAAGAAATAAGGTTTTCATCCAAAGTAGGGTTTATCCACACTAATGAAACTTACCTCCAAATGGTTTCTGGCAATTCTAAAACCTAAAAATACAAAAGCTAACCTCCACAAATGAACTACTCCCTCATGGATGGTATTAACTTCCACCTTATAGTCCTAGTGCTGAGTGGCTGTTTTATTACCTCACTGATGTTTTTCTAAAGAATCTTCCTGCTGGGTGCTGATGGCTCATGCCTGTAATCCTAGCTACTCAGGAGGCTGAGATCTGAGGATTGTAGTTCAGACAGTGTGAGAAGAAAAGATCCCATGAGAATCTTTGTTTGTTTTTTTGGGTCCGGTCATGGGGCCTGAACTGTGGGCCTGGGCGCTATCCCTCAGCTCTTCAGCTCAAGGCTAGCACTCTACCACTTGAGCCACAGCGCTACTTCCAGCTTTTTTCTTTTTGCTTATGTGGTGCTGAGGAATAGAACCCAGGGCCTCTGGCATGCAAGGCATGCACTCTACCACTGAGCCACCTTCCCAGCCCCCCATGAGAATCTTATCTCCAATTAACCACTCAAAAACTGGAAGGGGAGCAGTGGCTCAAAGTGGTAGAGCGCTAACCTTGAACAAAATTGCTCAGGGAAAGTGCCTAGGCCCTGAATTCCAGCCCCCAAACTGCAAACAAAAAAAAAGGAAAAAAAGAAAATTCTTTTTCAAGCTTTGAAGGTAGTTCATAAGTAGCATCTGTATTAGTCAGGGTTCTTGGTTGTAAAAGACAGAGTTGAAACTATGTTTCAGGATCTCTCATTAAAGCATCCTACTTAAGGTAGGCAAATATCTGTTATCAGTGTAGTGACTACAGTGCACCTTTGCAGGGTGATAATGACAAACACAGAATAGGGAAGTGTGGGAGAGTACATTTGGTTGTCAGCCTCTCTTGACCAAGGGCTTGACTCTGTCTGGATTCCGCTTTTCTCTGGCTGAACTTTACTCTTCGGCTGGCTCTTTCCCTTTGATGGCAGAGACCCTGGCTTACATATACACCTTGTAGTAGCTGTTTCCAAAGTGAGATTCTCTTCAAAACAGTACTGGTATGAATTTCTGGGAACTTATTAGGCCATCATGGGGCCTTACGCCCACCCAGGAATAATAATCCCTGAATCTAAGGAGATGAATTCACTGGGCAATCTGGGCAGTATGTCTACCCCTGTTGAACTTAGATGGGCACATAAAGCTTTCTCCTGTTAACAGAGATAGAGATGCTGGACAGGCAGGGGCACAGGGGCAGTAATCAGCTCTTAGTGTGTTCAGTGTTAGGGTAACAAATCATCTCTTTCTGCAGAAATGGAAACCATAGGGACGAACATGGTGTCAGGTACGGGCCTAATCTATGACCTATGAATAGCTCCCTATTGTGGTACTGTTAGTGGGTTCATCTCTAAAAGAGAACATAGCACTGCCTAAATACTTGAGAGTCCCCTTCTCATTTTTAAAACTCTAAGACTGAGGATCATGTGGCTTTTACCTGTTGATTAAACAGTTGGTCTGCCTTTTTCATTTACACACACACACACACACACACACACACGTTCTATACTTCTGTTAAGGTGTGTTGATGTCACACTGAATTGGTCTGTATGTTACCACCAACGTTGTGAATATTAAATAGCAGAATATGAGCTTCATTATTAAGACTGTCAGTAAACTGAAAGTCCTTATCCTTACCAGCTTTTGTTGTCTGTTTTCAATTTTTCAGTTTTACATGGACGGATGGCAAATTAAATAGCAGTAACTTGGTAATTCTGTCTGGCCAAGTGGTTGAACACTTTGATCTGGAGTTCCGGATCCTTTATGCCCAGTCAAAGCCTATCAATTCCAAACTGCTGTCTAACTTCCGGTTCCATGGCGGGTTTTACCACCTGGCAGACCGGAAACCGTTGTCCAAGACGCTCACGCTGGGCAACTTGCTGCGCATGCGCCTGGACAAATTGTCCAGCACGCCCAAGAAGACACCTCTGGGCCCCGGGACTACGGGGGCTGGGGAGGATGCTCAGCGCCAGGACTCGGAGGCCTCCACCATCAGCGAGGATGACTACCTGCACAGCCGTCAGGATGACCTGGACAGCAGCCAGGGGGTCCATATTGCCACCCAAACAGAACCAGGAGAGGAGCTGGCTGCGGTGAGCGTGAGCGAGGTGGGGACACAGACCAGCTCCAGCACCGCCTCTGTGGGGACCCAGACTGAGGTGGCCACCAGGGCTGTGAGCTCCCAGACTGTGTTGTGGGCCAGGGAAGCCACCACGCAGACGGATGCTGAGGACAGCAGCCTCCCTCCCCAGGGACCCCAGTCCAAAGATGGGTCACCTGTGTCAAAGATGTCTGTGTCCAGGTCGTCTAGTTTGAAGTCATCTTCCTCTCTGTCTTCCCAAGGCTCTGTGGCCAGCTCCATTGGCTCCCACACTTCTCTGAGAGCCACTGACCTCCACAATCCTGGGTACCCCAATTACCTGGGCACCCCGCACCTGGATCTGTGCCTGAGGGACTCGCTGAGAAACTTGAATCAAGAGCGACAGCATCACCTGACTGGCATCAGGTCTCGCCTCAACCACATGCTGACCATGCTCTCCAGGAGAACGATCTTTACTGAAAACTACCTTAGCTTTAGCCCCGGAAGTTACACCCGAGCCTCAGTGAATTTGGTTGCTATTAGAGATGTCCCTCTCTTTTCTACCCATCAATGATTCTCGGTCCAAGTACCAGCAGTAGGCAGCACCTTACCTTCCTGCTTTGAAAACCATCGCAGGATTCCAACTGCTGCCTGGCTGTGAGTCACCACAAGTGACTTGAATTCAATTTAATTCTGCACATTACATGCTTTTCTTTTTGTATCATAGAAACCAAAGATTGATATTATGGCTTAAACACTATGGGTATGGTTTTTTTTTTTTTTGCACATTTTAAAATGTTATTACTTAAAAAAATATGTAGGTGTTTTAAGGTTAAATCATTGCAAAGGAAATGTTCCATGTTTTTCTTTGTGTGTATACTCTTCTGCCTTAGAAGTTTGAGTCACTACTGTTTTTAGGATCAAAGTTCTGTTTAGAAAAGTTTTGCTGTGGTTTGTCTCTTAAATGTATATTCTTAGCATTAAGTGTTGACTGCTTGAGCACTTTTTTTTTCCTGACATTTTTGTCTTTTATCTTTAGGAATATGTAAAAAAAAAAAAAAAAAAAAGCACTCGTAGGTATCTGTGCAATCAAGTGGGAAAGAAATGAATGGTCCAGATTGTAAAAGGGAAAAGATGCCACTTAAAGTTACTTGATGGACTGGAGATGTGACTCAAGTGGTAGAGTGCCTGTCTTGCAAGCATGAGGTCCTGAGATCAAAGTCCACTACATCAAAGTTGGGGTTCTGCCATCCATAGCATGGTGAAGACTGATGTCACTCTGTTTGAGTGGGGCACTTTGCCGTGGTAGTGGGCCTCTAATGTGCTCTTGCTTTTGTGTTTTCAAAGAAAAACCTGAGCTATTTCAGGGAGGACATGGGTTTTCTGCCTCTCTGCCAAAGGAGCCCTGGATGCCTGCTCAGCATAAAGTCTAGTGGCCCCATGGGCCTCATTTCATCAGATGGGTTTATTGGCTGTAGTTTAGCAATCTCCCATCCCAGAGCAGGGGCAAGAGAGGACACTGACAATTATCCCAAATTCCTAGTCCACTGGCAAGCAATGTAGCTGGTTTCTACATCCTGCTAATCAGGATCAGTATAGTTGTGGAATCTTGTTTTTGTTTTATTCACATGAACAGACAAAAGAAAGAGAGTTAACTTGTGGCTTTCTTGTTCTGGCAGGCTAGAGCAGAAGAGCTGTATAATAGGGAAGGTACTGGGGCTGGGAAGGTGGCTCAGTGGGAGAGTGCTTGCCTTGCATGCATGAGGCCTTGGGTTCGATTCCTCAGCATCACATAAACAAAAAGAAAAAAGCCAGAAGTGGCACCATGGCTCAAGTGGTAGAGCGCTAGCCTTGAGCTGAAGAGCTGAGGGACAGCGCCCAGACCCAGAGTTCAGGCCTCATGATCAGATCTCCCCTCCCCCCCCAAATAAATAAAAATAAATAGGGAAGGTACTGCCTGCTGTGTAGAATGCTGCTGCACCAGGATCCAGAGTACTCCTGCAGGTTTTCATGCAGACTCTGGTCAGGTTATGTGCTGGGTTAGTGAAGCAGATGTGTGGAAACTGGTCTGTATTTGCCTGTAACCAACTCTTATCTGCCTACAAATAATATGGGCTAAGCCTCAGGTAAACTCATTGTTATCTGAAGCCATTTGCAGTCTTAGGCCTCTTTCTGTGTGCAGTCTTAAGCTCTCATGATAATGTAGTAGACAGCTTTGTAGGCTAGACAGCTGTTACCAATTTTTGTGTGTGTGTGTCAGTATTGGGGCTTGAACGTAGCTCCTCATGCTCTTCACGTGGCTTTTTTGTTCAAGGCTGGTGTTCTATTCCATGAGCCATGCCTCCACTTGGTTTTATTGCTGGATAATTGGAGATAAGAATCTCACAGATTTGAGGATTTGTCTGATGCTAGGATTACAGACATGAGCCTCCACCATACCTGGCATGTTTTCCAATTTTTAGATGGAGCTGAGGCTCAGATTAAATAGCACATTCAAGGTCCTATGGCTGATCATGTGAAATTTGATGACACAAGAACATAAATTTCCCGATTCCAAGTTTAGGACTCTGTGAGGTGACTGCTTCTCTATATGGAGTAGGGAGGCTTTGGAGCATTTTCCTTGACTAGCAGCAGTGTAGTGGTGACAGAAAGTGGAACCTTAGCCTCAGGTACAAATGGAGGTACAGAACATTAATTTGTGTGACCATGCAATTTAATTCCATATGAAAATTTCACCCTTGTTTCTAAGGAACTGTTAATAGGATTACATGTAAAAAGTAAGATGACTCAGGGCTTCTCAATGGGGCAAATACTGAGCCTGTCATGCACATACCTGACCACACTAACCCCTTTGAGGGAGCAGGACTTAAAACCATTGTTCACATGGACAGACAAGAGAAAGAGAGTTAACTTATGGCTTCCTTGTTCTGGCTGGCTAGAGCAGAAGAGCTCTGTAATAGGGAAGGTACTGCCTGCTGTGTAGAATGCGGCTGCACCAGTGTTGAACTTGTTGTCAACCATTAGAAATAAGAATTAGATGGGGCTGGGAAGGCGGCTCAGTGGTAGAGTGCTTGCCTTGCATGCATGAGGCCCTGGGTTAGATTCCTCAGCACCGCATAAGCAGGAAAAGCTGGAAGTGGCGCTGTGGCTCAAGTGGTAGAGCGCTAGCCTTGAGCTGAAGAGCTGAGGGACAGCGCCCAGGCCCAGAGTTCAGGTCCTTACAACCGGCAAAAACAAAACAAAACAAAACAAAAAAACCCCAAACCAGAAGTTACATGGAATCCCAAGAAAATAGTGGTCTCATCTTAAAATGAGCAAAGCTTTTCTGGAACTGAATTCTGGAAAGTGTCACCATAGCTTAGTTCCCTTAAAGTGAGATCTGAGCACCACCTGCACCAGAGTGTGCTGGGGTGCCCAGGGACACCTGGATGTGTAGCTCAGTGGTACAGTGGCTGCTTAGCATGTGCAAGGCGCTGCCCCTGTACCCCTCACGTTGATTACTGGCTCTCATCCCAGGGGAGAGGAGGGCACATGAAAGAGACTATACTTTAAAAATGTTTGTCACCACTCCCCAGGAGAAAACTATTTCTTCATCCATCTGATATCAGACTTGGCTATAAATATTTCAGCATTTATCTCTACTTCGTTTCCCTCCCCCCCCCCTTCTGATGCTGGGGATCAAATCCAGAGTCTCACAAATACTAGGCAAGTACTCTGCCACTCTCTAAAGGACAACTTACTTTTTAAAAACTACTGCAATACCACTATGACACTAAACAACTTTGCTAAGTTCTTGTCAATATAAAATAAATATTCATTGTTCAAATTCAGTTTTGTTTTTATTTTCCTCACGAAGTTTGTTTTGTGTTAGAGAGTCACACAGATTCAAGATTGACCTGGTTATACTACAGGGTTGACATTTCTTTTATAAAACAAGGAAATGAACTGATGAGATGGTTACCCCACCTCCACAGGCAGTGGGGCTGGGGCCAATCTCTTTTGGGACTTAAAATAACAAGAAGGACTTAATTAGGGTAACAAGTTACAAACTGTAAGTTACAAGACTGAAACTAAGTTACATGAATGAAATTCAAGGGTAGAGATGCAGAAAGGAGTTAGGCATGAAGCCATGCATGTTGTATCATACACACACACACTTCATGTAGGTCTGCGTGTAACTTTAAACTTGATGGTAGCTGAGATAGCAAGGAACCTGTTAGTTACATCATTCAGTGTTCCCAGAGTGAAGTAAGTCCAGGTACAGGATGAATAATTGTTCCTGGTACTAGGCAAATACAAGAATTTCTTATAGACATCTTAGTAATGTGATACTGTAGAGCATTCTGGTAATTTATCCTGGTAACAAACAGTGACATTTTCTGGGGTGAACTCAGACCCTGAACTTGATAGAAGCCATAATGTAAAAGGAATGTATTCAGTATTCTGTAAGCATGTTCCTTACACAGAATAGTTCCAGATGGTCAGTTCACTGGTGCTCCACACCTAGATAGGTGCCCTACTTTGACTAGCAGATTTCGCATTTGCTCATTCCTACAAGTCTCTATGTCATTCTGAGAAATGTCCCAGTTTTGAGACAATATCCAGAATGCACCTCATGGACGCAAGAAGGCCTCCAACTCACACACACTCCATACTCTCACACCTTAGGCTAACACAGTGCAGATTCCTTGAGCTGTGGAATGTCTTCCCAGGGGATCTTTCCTTAATGCTAGTCACATCCTCAAAGCTAAGCAAACACTTTTCCTTATGCTCATACAATGTGAACGCCATCACTGGTGTGCAAGTCAGTGAACCAGACATATTTACAACAGTTGCAGAAGTTGCACTTAAGATTCTATGGAAAATTCTGGTAGAGTTCTGAAAAGCAGTTCTGCAAAAGACGGGCTTTTCATTTTGGAGGCAGCTGTCTGATCCTGCTTCTTGGAGCCTACCTAAGGGAATAGCATTTTCTGGAAAGCTAACAGCTCTAGCACATGGATTCATGGATGGTTGTAACTGGACATACCCACAAGACAATGTTGGCAGCTGGAAGTTGACATGGTCATCATTTAGAAGTGGCAAAATGTACCTTAACACATGATGCTACCTTAAGAATATATCATAGTTATTGAAATGAACTCCAGGAAATGGGGGAAAAAAGAAGTTATCATGGAATTGGAGGTATGGCTCAAGTGATAAGAGGGCTGGTCACCCTTAGTAAGAGTGCAAGATCCTGGGTACAAGCCCCGGTTAACTGTGGGCATGCAGGCGTGTGTGTGCATGCATTTGTGCACACACAGTTTGCTAGGCATAGTTGTGTACACTTGTAATACTGCACTTGGGAGGCTGAAGCAGAAGGGTCTAGAGTTTGAGACCTCTCAAAAAAATCTTTTTAGGCCATACTTGCTGAAAATAATCAGGAAGAGAGAGAAGATTGAGTGCATTCCTAGTTTATAACAATTCTACACTCAACATGTAGGTTATTTAGGTAATATTTTAATAGGGGAAAATGCTGATTATATATATATATATATATATATATATATATATATATATATATATATATATATATATATATATATATAAAACATTTATACACACATATTTGAAAAGGCACTAAGGGCATGTGTCAATGAACGTGAATGTGACATGTTTTCCTTGTCCTTAAGAAGTTCTGGTGTATTGGGAGATGGGAAGGGATGGGAAGGGGAAACAAAGGACGAGGCAACAATGCTTGATAAGAAATGTACTCATTGGGGCTGGGAAGGTGGCTCAGTGGTAGAGTGCTTGCCTTGCATGCATGAGGCCCTGGGTTCAATTCCTCAGCACCACATAAGCAAAAAGAAAAAAGCCAGAAGAGGCGCTGTGGCTCAAGTGGTAGAGTGCTAGCCTTGAGCTGAAGAGCTGAGGGACAGCGCCCAGGCCCAGAGTTCAGGCCCCACGACCGGACCCCAAAAAAATCTCGGAGACAGTGTCCAGGTCCCGAGCCCCAAACTTGTGGGTCGAGGAAGTCAGGAAGAGCATTTTAAAAGGCTCGATCTTGGAATTGGAGTTGGGAGACTAGAATCTACTTTTTAAATAGGCATATCACTTGGAGGAAACATGAGGCAGCGCTCTGGCCTAACCAACTTCTAGTCTCTTCTTTCAACCGTAATCCCCTCCTCGCCTCTCTTTGGGGTTTTACCGTGCAGGACCTATGCTATTTCATAAGACTCACTGATTGGTAACAGTAAACACTACTTTTCTCTAGGGCTTATTTGCAATCCACCTCACCCCTACCTTGGTCACAAACTGCAGTATCAGGGCACAAAGTAAGCTCCTAAAGCTTGCGGTAATCTCGGACCCACGGAGTAGCTGTATTATTACCTTTCAGTTTGAAAATAACGAGATCAAAGGAGAATTAGTAAATCAGAGACAGCAGGGACCAGCCATCATCCCACTGAGCAAACGCTCCAACATGGCGGGCCAGTCACGTGAGCCGAGGGGGCGGGACCAGAGCCCAGAGACGATCACGTGGCCGTGAGGGGGCGGTGCCGACAGGGGGCGTGGCCTCCACGGCTTTCGATTCGCCCGGGGGCCCCCCCCCTCGCGAGCCACGCCCCCTGTCTTCTGCGGGAGTGGCGTGCGGCGGCGGGGTGGGGCCTTCCTGATGACCTTTCACCCCAGCATGGCTGCGCCCTTGGGACCCGTGAAGTTCTGGCGACCCGGTAAGGCCCGCGGCGGAACGCCGATTGTGGCGGGTGCTGGCGCCGCGGCCGTGCGCCGGGGCCTGCGGACGCGCTCGCAGGCTTGACCTCGGCGGGCCGGGCGCCGCCGCCTCGCGCGGGTGGACTCCTCGGGGGACCCCCGCAGGCCCCGGGAGTTGGGGCGTGCGCCCCCCAGCCTGGGCGGGAACCGCGACCTTGTCGGCGGCCCAGCCCCCCGGGGCGTTTGCCGTCTTTGCGGCCCCGGTCCCGATCCGGTTCCTCCCCACCCCTCGCGGTGCCAGTCCCGCAGCGCTCGCGCGCGCCCGGCTCCCGCCCGGCGCCACGGCGGGCCTGAGCGGCTCAAGGGCGCAGACCCACGTTCCGGCTTCGGAGCCGTGGAAGGGGCCGGAGGAGGAGCACCGACGCCTGGCTTGACTTAGGAAGTGCGCCCCAGAAGGGGACCGGTGTTCTCGCCGTAGTTCTTGCCCACCCCGAACTCTCTGGGGTGCACCTTCTTCCTTCCGCAGACGGACGGCGGTCACCATTACAGAATGCTTTCTCTTCTTGTGGCATGTGTGAATCGGCTTTTAATGAGCATATAGATGCACACGTACCAGACCGTGCTAGATGCATGGTACTTCCTTTCTGTCCATCAGTGTCTGGTAAAAAGAAAAGTAAAACCCAAACCCACAAGTTTCTTAAGCGTTACCATCCCCCCTCCCCTGTTTGGTTTTAAACCATTTGCATCTCTGTAGGTCTGGATGTGCAAAATATATTGCAGCAAAAATGAAGTGAGACCGAAATGAATGTAAGGAAAGCTTTTAATGTTTTAGAATGGTTTCTCGAAGTTCTGACAGCTCACACGAGCCATGGGGGAGACAAACCCAAGCAAGCAGTGTGCTTAATTCTTATTTATTTGATGGTACTGAGGGGTTTTGTATTTTTTGGTCAGTCCTGGGGCTTGAACTCAGGGTCTTGGCACTGACCCTGAGCTTCTTTTGCTCAAGGCTAGGACTCTACCACTTGAGCCACAGCACCACTTCCAGTGTTTTCTGTGTATGTGGCACTGAGGAATCGAACCCAGGGCTTCATGCATGCTATGCAAGCACTCTACTATTAAGCCACATTCCCAGCCCCCCCCTCCCCCCGGTACTGAGTTTTAACTCAGGGTCTGTGCTTGCTAGGCAGGCACTCTACCACTTGAGCCACACCCCCAGATTTTCTTTTAGTTGTTGGTTGAGATGGGGAATCTGGTCTGACCTTGAATCTCAGTCCTTCCAATCGAGTGGCTGAGGTTAGAGTGCTAGCCTTGAGCTGAAGAGCTGAGGGACAGCGCCCAGGCCCAGAGTTCAGGCCCCATGACTGGACCACCCAAAAAAAAAAGAAAAAAAAGAAAAATCTCAGGCATTGACACCCCTCCAAGCCTAACTGTAGTACCAATAAATTACAAATAAGTAAACCTATATGCCTATCTCGCAAGGCATACAATATTATTAATACATTACACTACTCACTTCACCCCCTCCCCTAGCTGCCTCTTAAAATAATTGATGGGCCCTCCTCTCAGCATCCCTCCAGTATTTCGTAACACCCCTCTGGGATGCTTTTCATTCAAGATGCCACTGCCAGGGTAATGCTGGCCATGTAATATTCCCCCTTGAAAATAGTGACGTGCAAAACCCTTAACTTTCCTCTGAGCCCTTTCAGTGATGCTCTATCCTACTTTTTAGCTTCATTGCCTACCACACCCCAAAATACAGCTTACCACATCACACAACACCATTGCACCACTCAACTATTTGGGCTCAATTATTTTGGACATTCTTCAAGCACAAATCCTATTCTGCCTCCGTTCATGCTGCACCCTTTGCCATGAACTAAAACGTTCACTCCAAAAAAAAAAAATCTTTATGAAGTATTTTTTGTCTACACACTCCATCTTTCCCTCCCTCTTCTATACTTCCATATAATTATAATAGCTATGTCTAATGCCAAGAGCCTTTCATGTATTAGTCTCACTTAATCCTCACAACAATCTTGTTATGCCAAGTTTCAATGGAATAAGCAAGACTGGAGCACCTAAGTGACTCTGTCTAGTCACCAGGTTAGTATGTGGTAATATAATCTCTCCTAATGGGGCTGGGAATGTGGCTTAGTGGTAGAGTGCTTGCCTAGCATGCATGAAGCCCTTGGTTCAATTCCTCAGTACCACATAAACAGAAAAAGCTGGAAGTGGTGCTGTGGCTCAAGTGGTAGAGTGCTAGCCTTGAGCAAAAGAAGTTCAGAAACCGTGCCCAGGCCTTGAGTTCAAGCCCCAGGACTGGCAAAAAAATAAAAAAATCCTTCCTAATGGACATCAAACATCACATTCAATTCACAAAGAGGACACCTTTAGAGCAGAGCCCTGCCCATTTACATTTGTCTCCTGATTACAGAGTTTGTCAGTAAGTATACTCAATGAACTAAATAGCAGAACTCTTACTGTAATTCCAGAGTAGCTCCTTGGTTATTCAGACCTTTACTATACTTAACAATTTTGGCCTGTTACTAAATGCTTGAATAAATAAAAGGTAACTCCTCACCTAATGTGATCTTAATTTTTGTTGAAAATAAAGCTCAGCATAGAAAAGTGGCTGAAATATGGAAGAACTTAATCATAAAACTATCACAAAGAGAAACTACAGACAAAAAAAAAAGCAGCCATACATGTGGCAAATACTCTACCACTTGAGCCACAGCGCCACTTCTGGCTTTTTTCTTTTTGCTTATGTGGTGCTGAGGAATCAAACCCAGGGCCTCAGGCATGCAAGGCAAGTGCTCTACCACTGAGCCACCTTCCCAGCCCCTGCCTGAGATTTTTCTAGAAAAAGCTTTCACTTAATTTGCTGGATCAGAAGGGACTGTCTCTTTTCATTTACTCATACCACTGTTTAATGGTTGCTGACTGTGTGCCTTGCAGAATAACTTCGACTTGACCCATAGTAAGAACTGTATTGTGATATAGGTACACATATGTAACAAATAGTACTGCTTTCTAGAACATACTCTGTTTTCTATTCTGTTTGTGTTTGTGTGTGTGTATGTATGTATGTATGTATATATGTATATTATGTGTATGTTTGTAGTGCTGAAGATTGAATCCTGGGTCTCATAGTACATAGGCACTTAGCTGCACCAGTTTCTGTTTCCATTGTTTAAAAAGTCCAGGATGAGCTGGGTGCCAGTGGCTCACATGTGTAATCCTCGATACTCAAGAGGTTGGGATCTGAGGATTACGGTTTAAAGCCAGCCTGGCAGGAAAGTCTGTGAAACTCTTATCTCCAGGTAACTGCCGGAAAACCAGAAGTGGCACTGTGACTCAAGTGGTAGACCACTCACTTTGAGCTGAAAAGCTCAGGGACAGCGCCTAGGCCTGGAGTTCAAGATGCAATCGATCCCCCCCCCCAAAAAAAAAAAAAGTCTGGGATGGCCCACAAGCCCAAGTTTCCTTACTATTCAAATGTGGAAAAGATGTAATGTTACCAGCCTCATTTTACATTGGAGAGATGAAGGTGCTCTTTACTCCTTTCAGCATAAAATGTATTCCTAATGGAAAACCATCACAAACAAAAGGGGCTGTGGGAGGTGAACTGAGAGAAAGCAGCTCTAGTGTTCTCGTTTGGCTGAATGAAGTCTTGTAAGGAGAAGATAAGCCCCATATTGGTTGACAGCAGCTGTTCTTGCACTAAAGGACATAACAGAGTAAGCTGTGCTGGTCTGGACTATAGGTTAGACAAAGAAGGGACAGGGTAGTGAAGGCAAGTCTTGGGTGCTGCAAACCCTGGTATGGAAGGAAATAAAAGAGCTTGCAGGATGGTGTTAAAATACTCCAGTCTTAAAATGTTTTCAAAAAGAAGACAGTCTGGTCAGAAACAGAGCAGAAGAGGATAACATGTTCTTTGGTATTGTGTCCTTGTTAAAGCTCACAAGGATTTATCAAAAAGTAGCATTGGTAAGAGGAGAAAGGGAAGGAAATCCTCTCTGATCCCAGGTTTGTTCCAAGTTTTCTTCTGTTTTTTTATTTTTTTATCTTGTTGAAAATGTTATACTGGAATTTGATCTTGAGATACAGAGAAGCCACATTTTGAGAGATTTAATCAGGAGGCTTTACTAGACAGCTGGTGACTGTGTGTGGACACATGTCCCCCCAGAACTTGCAGCCTGCAATGCACGATAATACTGTTAGGAAACTGAGCCATGATGATAGTAAAGAAAGAGCAGAAAAACAATCTCATCAAACCAGATCAACTCTAATGGAGAGTTGAAGAGGGTCAGGAGATGTGAGGTATGGCGCAATGGTGGCAGGGGAGGAGGGGCCTAAATAGGGTCATGGTTAGGTGGGCAGGGTCACAGGGAGAGTTTGGGGCCTTGTGAGTTCATGGTCAGGTCTGGCAGGTCTGGGAACCTGTTGTCCAAGTCCCCACCCCATTTGCTTCTAGGAGTTCAGGGTCTATCGCCTTCGCCTGGGGGGTAGGAAAGTGGGTGGGATTTCACCTCTTAAGAGTGTTTGGAAAGTCCCCATCATCCGCCAAGGTGCCATGATGCGCCAGATAACCAAAATTCATATATCAGAAGGAAGGTCAGCACTTGGCAAAAGCACAGCAGTGCCCACTTACCTGGTCTTTGTCAGTTTTGGACCTCTGGTTTACCACTGTGCTCCTGGAAGTACCTGGAAAAGAGACGGAGTTCTAAAGCAGTGGTGCTGAGTTTCACTTGAGGATCCCCACTGTTTGCCTATAAATTCTGCTGCATTTCTCAGATTTCTCAGCCGTTCTCAGATTATTAAAGAGATCAGGGAACCATAAAAAATGCACAGTTGAGCTCGGTATGCTAGTATATGCTGATCATAACATTTGAGCCCATGTTTTGAGGCTTTTTTCTTTGCAGGTTAAAGGGCTGTGGTATCTTCAATGGGATTTGCCACCTCCCCATACCAGAGTTTGAACTCAGGGCCTTGTGCTTGCTTGACTTGTTTGCTCATGGCTGGGCTGGCACTCTGCCAACTTGCCATGGATTGTACAAAGGAGTCTCAGTTTGGCATGTCAGTTTATTGGTACAGTGAATCTTGATTGGTGTCCCCCTGCCTTCTGTTGCAATCTTAGTTCCTCTTACAGGGTCTGTTTGTTTAATTGGCACTTATTCATGTACCATATTATATCTACTCAGAAGCAAGTAAGCACCAGGCTTGGTGGTATGGCACTGCACTTAAGAGAGTAGGAGAGGAGAATCAAGAGTTTGAGGCCAGCCTGGCCTATTATGAGTTGAGACTGTCTTTAAACAAACAAACAAAAGCCAGTAAGCGCCTGCTGTCTTCTGCTGCATTTCCAGCATTAGCGTGCCCAGTGTACTGCAGGTGTTCAGTCCACCCCTCCTCCCTTTCCTGTTTTGGGTGCCTGTAATGCATGGCAGAGGAACTTCAGGCCTGAGCCCTGTGCTGCCAGCAGCCTTGTTTCCCATTCTTGAGGAAGCCATTCCAGGGGCTTAAAGGGCCTGTGTACAGGCGCAGAAGTGAGAGGAAGAAAGCCTGGCAGCCTGTGTGTCCTGCGTTCTGGTTTCTTGCACCTGGCTGCCATTCTGCAGTAGCTAGGATTTGTCCTTGTCCTCAGCAATGGCCTTTGGGTTTCTTGGACTTTTGTTAGAGATTTAACAGCTTTCTGAAACTTGTTTCTTTCTCCCAGTTTTGTCTTTGAAACTATATAACCTTTATACATTTCCCTGCTCATCGATTCAGAGTCTAAAAGCCCATTTCTCTTGCAGGTACAGAGGGCCCAGGTGTCAGCATCTCTGAAGAGAGACAAAGTATTGCTGAAAACTCCTCAACAACCGTTGTTTACAACCCTTACGCTGCTCTTTCTATAGAACAGCAGAGGCAGAAGCTGCCTGTGTTCAAGGTATGTGCAGCCATAGTTGTCCACTCGACCCTGCAATAGTAGATTTTCTCACTCTGGGTGCTTCTGTAGAACACACAGTAGTTTTCAGAACTTGTGCAGTGTGTAGTTTGTGTGTGTGTGTGTGTGTGTGTGTGTGTGAGAGAGAGAGAGAGAGAGAGTATATGTGAGAAAGAGAATCATATAAGTCTGGAAAATTCTTGATTTTCCCCACTAGATCCTACATATTAGAAAACAGGAAGAATGGGAATGGCATTGTTTTCTCCCAGTTGTTTCTTTCTGTTATGGACAATTTTAGACATATAGAAAGTAATCAGCATAGCACAGTGAACTTTATATCCAGCTTCATTTTATCGCCAGCATATGGGCAATTTTGACTTTCTTTGTAAAGACATATTTCTTTAACCAAGACAAACTGGGAATTGGGGTTACTTTCTGCTGTGATAGATATTTTTTAAATATGGTTTCCAGATGCTCTGTGCATATCTTGACACTTGACTTGCGTGAAATGACTTGAGTGCGTGTTCAGCTCATGAGACCAAGGTGTAGGTGTGTTCTCTGAGCACATTCAGAATACATGTGTTCATGGTGAACCCTGGTCCTTTAGTACCAATGGCCACCGTTGGTGGACAGGATTTGTACCCATTGGCAAATCTGCATGGAAAGTCCCTGTAGTCAGGAAGCAGGCTCTCAGCCGCAGGTGGGCACATGCTTGGAGCCAGTCACAAAGGCTGTGGAATTCTGCCTGCCTCATGGCTGTCTTGGAATGACCCAAGTGGATATGGCTAGCAGCAGTACTTCTTTCCTTCTCCTGGAGAGACTGGGAATGAACACTGATGAATCACTTTGTCTGCTGTGCTCCTAATTCCGCGTCTGTTAATGTGTCCTTTCTCCAAATATGAACCAGTAGTCTTAATTTAGTCAGACTGAGGACCATGGTTCAAAGCCAGATCAGACAGGAAAATCTTTGAACAAAAAAGATAAAGGCCAGTGCCCAGGCCCTGAGTTCAAGCCCCTGTACACACACACACACACACGCACGCACGCACGCACGCACGCACGCACGCACGCACTCACTCACGCACGCACACACACACACGCAGGCACGCACGCACTCACTCACGCACGCAAGCCAGGTGCCAGTGGCTTATGTCTGTTATCCTAGCTACTCAGGAAGCTGAGATCTGAGGATCATGGTTCAAAGCTACCTCTTGTTCCACTAGTGCTAAAAGTAGCTTTACAAACAGAAGTTGGTAGTAGAAAACTTGCTAGCCTGTATGGGGCCCAGGGTTTGATCCCCAGTATGGCACAAGGAACAAAACAGAAGTTGAAACTTCAGCTAATCTCAAACTCTCCATTCTCCTGCCTCAGCCTCTTGAGTTCTGTTATTATGAGTTGCTAGGATTAAAGGTGTGTAAGTACTGAGGCTTGAACTCAGGACTTTGGCACTGTCCCTTATCTTTTTTGCTCAAAGCTGATGTTCTACCAACTGAGCCACAGCTTCACTTTTGCCTTTGGTGGTTAATTGGAGATGAGAGTCTCATAGACTTTCCTGACTGAGCTGGCTCTGAACTGCCATCCTCAGATCTCAGCCCCCTGAGTATCTAGGATAATAGGCATGAGTCTCCAGCACTTGACCAAGTCCAGACTCTTTAGCTACTAATTCAACCCCAACTGTTTCTCTCCTAACTCATTTGCAATCCAAACCTGAATTTTTCATAGCCTTCCCAATAGAGTTTGCATCATTTGCTTATTTCCATCTTCTTTCCTTTGTTTTTCTTATTTATGTGTCCTAGAATGCCTTAGCTGTTCTAAATTTATCTGTGTTTAAATTATCTCTCAAATTTTCCTTGATCCCTACCCATCTAGCCATCTCTCCACCGGTCTGTTCATCTGATGAATTTTCCATTTACAAAATAAATGCAAAGAATCTAAACTTTCATTATCTTTCACTCAAAATGAAAAGAAACACAGGAGTCCAAGCAGCAAGAGGAGAACACTTAGACAACAGTTAATTCCTGCACCTGCAGTAAGCTATCCTTTGAGTGAATGTGTAAATACAATTCCTGGGCTCCTTCTGGCCCACTGGTCAGAAATTCTGATAGCAGGAATCTTCATTTTTGACAAATATCCTTTCACTTTTAAAACTGCATATGTAGACCCCATATAATGCCAAATTCAAAACCCCAAGTAGCCAGTCATTTGTTTGACTGGCCTCATCCCAGGCTTCTCAGCCTCACCACGCTGTTGGCGTGGTACCAGATGAGCCCAGGGTGATCAGAGAGCAGGAGGCAGTGTTTGTCTTCAGTCCCAGCCTGGTGGTTATGGAATACCTTCATTACCTTCTGGACCACCAGGCATGACTGTAATCAGTGTTGGTTATAGACAACACCTCCTGAAGCCAAGTAGATAGGGCGTTGGATTTACCTGTGGCTTTTCAGTAGCTGAAGCGGCATTTTAGCTCAGCTACATGGGGAAATGAGGTTTAGTTGGAATGTATATAGAACCCATGAGTGCTTTATCGTGAACTTGGATTTAGAGGTACGAATGAAAGCCTGTGCTTTTCTTTTTCTGTTTTTTTTTTTTTTTTTTGGTTGGTCGTGGGACTTGAACTCTGGGCTTGTGTGCTGTCCCTGTGCTCTTCAGCTCAAGGCGAGAGCTCTACCACTTGAGCCACAGCACCACTTCTGGTTTTCTTTTTTTTTTTTTTTTTTTTTGGGTCCGGTCGTGGGGCCTGAACTCTGGGCCTGGGCGCTGTCCCTCAGCTCTTCAGCTCAAGGCTAGCGCTCTACCACTTGAGCCACAGCGCCACTTCCGGCTTTTTTCTTTTTGCTTATGTGGTGCTGAGGAATCGAACCCGGGGCCTCGAGCATGCAAGGCAAGCGCTCTACCACTGAGCCACCTTCCCAGCCCCCCACTTCTGGTTTTCTAAGTGGTTTATTGGAGATAAGAGTCTCACAGCCATTCCTGCCGGCGCTGGCTTTGAACTGCAATCCTCAGATCTCAGCCTCCTGAGTAGTTAGGATTATAGGCATGAGCCACTGATGCCTGGCTTCTGGGATTTTTAAAAACATAATAATAAAAAATTTAAAATTAGGTTATATATAAATGTTGGGCAAAGTTCAAAGTTCTCTTTTGTATCCATGATTTCCAGCCTTCCTATTTCTCTGGAGTATTTATCCTTTCTTTGAAACGATAAATACTGTGCATCATTTATACATTCTATAACTTTCTTTCTTTCCATGTTAGTACAAATAGACTTTTTCCTTTTTGTGCTGATAGTGAGGCTTGAATTCAGGGTCTGGGTGCTGTCCCTTTACTCAAGGATGGCGCTTGCATTAGCCACAGCTGCACATTTGGCATTTTAGTGGTTTGTTGGAGATACAGTATTACAGATTTTGCTGCCTGGGCTGGCTTTGAACCAAGATCCTCAGTTCTCAGCCTCCTGAGTAGCTAGAATTACAGGTATGCGGGTCATTTGTTTCTTTTAATAACCATGACTTATTCCATTGGAGTGCCTTATTGATTTACCCAAATACCTCTTGATGAAGATTTAGGTTGTTTGAAGTTTTGGCTGTTGTAAATAATGTAATGTATATACACACACACATACACATATATACATCTTTGTATATACTTTGTATTAATGTGTCTGTAGTGTAATTGCTTATAACTAAAATCTTGAATCCAAGAATTGGCTTATTTTGCTGTTTGCAGGTGTATAGCATATATACCTGCAACCAAAAGTTGGAAGAACATTTTGATGGTTCTTTCTAAAATTTACTTTTTGGAAACAACTCATCTTCAGTGTTGAAATATTTTTGTTTAGGTCTTCTGAGGCAAAATATGGCTGTTTATAATGCACAGTTATTCTTTTCCAGCTTAGGAATCATATCTTATACTTGGTAGAAAATTATCAGACGGTGGTGATTGTTGGAGAAACAGGATGTGGGAAGAGCACTCAGCTTCCTCAGGTGAGTGGCCACTGAGCAGGGCCTGACGCTTTGCTGAAAGAACTCTCTCTACCACATTTTGGTCTAAGGTCTCCTCTCAATAAATAATTTACCTCACGTTCTTAAAATTAAACCTTTAAGACTTACACTTTCCTTGAGTTTTAGTACAAAAATTGACAGTTGTCTTTAATTTGTTATAATTCTAAAATTGTAATGGAATAGCCATTATCTGAAAGGAACAATGGCATTCATTCACAGAGGCATAATATATAGTTTTTGTTCTCAAGTAATTACAGTTGAAGAAGGCTGAGGGTCCAGTGAACTGCTGTAGCTACAAGTAAATATTTGCTATGACAGAATTACGCATTGCTACAGAAGAGACTTTTTATCAGAAAAAATCGTACCTGGTGTGGGTAGGAGTGGACGAGAGGGTCAGGAAAGGCATGGTAGAAGAAATGACATTTGAAATAGACCTTAGATAATTGGTGAGCTGTCAGTGGAAAGGTGGTCCATTCCGTGAAGGTTGTGAGTAGGGTGGAGAGGGGCAGGGTGCCGGCAGAGCTTGCCTTCAGACCTTGACGGGTAAAGCATGGTAGTTAAGGACAAGAATGGAAGGTTTTTCTTCCCCTTTAAAAAATTAATTTGTACTTGAATATAAAGTACATCTAGGGTGGGTGGTGCATCTGTCCTACCTGTACAGCTTGATTTCTTTTCACAAGGGAACACACCTGTGTACCAGCACCCAGATCAAGACAAGAGCATGTTTACCACATGATGTACAGGAAGTAGGGGCCAGATCCTTAAGAAAAACTACCGGCAGTCTTAGACTTTTAGGGGTCAGGAGCAGGAGGAAGACAGCTATTTCCAGAGTATATTTTTCCAAATATCTGCTACCTCCCATGGAGGACTTCCTTTTTCTGCTAGAAACTCAATTCTCTTTCTCTGAGACAGTCACTGCTAAATTTGATCTATGACTTGGGAAAATTAGAAAGGCAGAGGCACTAAACATAAACGGAGCAGCCTTTTCTGAATAAACTTTTGCCAGAGTTATATATATCTTCTTGGAAAATACAACTGACTGAAGGACCAAACACTTATCAGTTTTGAAGTTTCACAAATTATATCTGGAATCTAGATGATATTTTTTGATGATTCTGTCAAAACAATGGGTTGTGGAAACAAGCTCTTAAACCAGTTTGTACTAGTACTGTTGGAAGGCCAAACTTGGGACTCCTTTAGCAGCATGGAGCACTGAGATGGGATTCGCCTCTGACTGTGATTTCAGACCCTTCACAACACCCACTACCTCTGTCAGCACTATACCTGCTTCATCATTCAGTTTCTTCCTTAAGTATGCAAAAGAAGACTGAATCACACAGGGTGTTGATACATAGACAGGTTGTTCTATTTTTTTTTTTTTTTTTTGGCTAGTTGTGGAGCCTGAACTCTGGGCCTGGGTGCTGTTCCTCAGCTCTTCAGCTCAAGTCTAGTGCTCTACCACTTGAGCCATAGCACCACTTTTGGCCTTTCCTGCTTATGTGGTGCTGAGGAATCGAACCCAGGGCCTTATGCATGCAAAGCAAGCACTCTACCACTGAGCTACCTTCCCAGCCCCAGGTTGTTCTAGATTTATGGAAATGACATTTTTTTTCCATTTAAATTCTCCACCTAGGAGATGAACTGCATGCTTTTAAGTGTTTGGTTTTGAGTGATAGGGTTGTGTTCTGGTTCTATATCAGGGCTTTGGTTTGCTGAGCTTGAATTCCAGGTATTAGATGTTTATCAGCTTCCTTGGACAGGCTGTGTGATCACTCTGGTCCCTCATCTGTACGTGGCTGATATTGCTCTGTCTTCCTGGTAGGATTAATCATGGGGAATAACCTGTAAGGCATTCAGCCCACTTCTCAGCACTTAGGAAGGTGCCCACCGAACATTCGTTTAGTGAGACCCCATCTGAACAAATAAACCAGATGTCATGGTACAAACTATCATTCCAGCTACACAGGAAGCCTAGTCAGGAAAATAAGAAAACAAGCCTAGTGAAACAACGGAAACAAAAAAAGATGTATACTCAGATGTGATTTTGCTTACAGTATCTGGCAGAAGCTGGCTGGACAGCGGAAGGAAGAGTGGTTGGAGTAACCCAACCTCGAAGAGTAGCTGCTGTGACAGTAAGTTTTTGCTGAGATTCAGCTTGTGTCTTTGTTTTTCCTTGTTTTCTTATTTCCTAAAAACTGCAAATGAGTAGAAGCTGTTCCTTAAGAATTTAGTTTAGTCAACAACAGTGAATTGAATTTTTGTAAATGAATACTTCTACATTATAAACATTTAAAGAAAGTCCTAAGGATACAGGTGGACCCATTGCAACAATAAGATGTACAAGTCGTTATGTCGAAAATGAACTTTACAACTTTGGTGGGGGGGAGGAGTGTTGGGTGGGGTTGAGGGGACGGGGGGGCGGGGAGGATGGGATGGGAAGGGGAAACAAAGGAGGAGGCTACAATGCTTGATAAGAAATGTACTCATTATCTTGCCCATGTAATTGTAACCCCTCTGTACAGTATTTTCGCAATAAAAAAAAGTCCTAAGGAAGTAAAAAGAAAACAAATAATTTTTAACTCCCTCCCCAAATGTTCCGGCACAAGCATTGTACATATTTGTGAATGTCAAGGTTCCTTTCAAAAGACAAGTGTCTGGCTGGTTGGATAAAATAATTGTACGGAATGATTATATGTTTACTTGTGTTGAATCTAACAAGAGGAAACTGAATGAAAATATGTGTAGCTACTGAGGTTTGGGTACATACTTGTTTATTTAAGAGAATTTATTAAAGCTGAGAAAGAAAGAAAAACCATAAAAAATAATATTACTTATTAATCAAACTATGTTACAGTTCCTGTTACAAAAGAGGAAATTCTCACATGTTCCTTGTGTACCTTCCTTCCTCATTAGTTATAGAAACATTGCTGACATTTTTATTTCAAGCTCTATAATATATACTATTTTTTGTTTAATATAAATATCAGTATGCCCCTTCCCCCCTCCCCTGTTTCTGTGGATTTTAGAAACCACACAGAGCCTTGCCCCAAGCTCCTACAGACTCACAGCTTTCATTGAGGTTTCTTATACTGTTCTTAGGAAGAGGTGCATGATTTTTTTTTTTTTTTTTTTTTTTTGATGGTACGTCCATCAAACCCAGGGTCGTGCACTGGCAAGCGGTACTCACACTTCAGCACTGTTCATGTGTTTTTAGTAAATAAATCCTATTTGGTTTCTTCTCATCTCTACCTGAATCTCATAATCACTTTTCTTAAAGAGAATTTAGTATTTAGAATGGAAGAAGATAGTGAAATATATTATAATTTTTTTTTTTTTTTGTCAGTTGTGGGCCTAGGCGCTGTCCCTGAGCTATTTAGCTCAATGCTAGCACTCTACTGCCTGACCCACAGCACCACTTCTGGCTTTTTCTGCTTATGTGGTGCTAAGGAATCAAACCCAGGGCCTCATGCATGCAAGGCAAGCACTCTACCACTGAGCAACATTCGCTTATATGGTGCTGAGGAATCAAACCCAGGGCCTCATGCATGCAAGACAAGCACTCTACCACTGAGCAACATTCCCAGTCCCTATATTACAATTAAAAAAATCCAAAATTGATAGTTCCACAAACATAAAAATATCCAGGAGACAGCATGGCTTTTTTTCGTGTGTGTGTGTGTGTGTGTGTGTGTGTGTGTGTGTGTGTGTGTGTGTGTGTTTCTATAGTAGTTGTACAAAGTAAGGCATTTCATCATGACATTTCCATGCATGCATATAGTTTACTCTGACCATATTTGCATTTTCTTTTTGTTTGCCCTTCCCCTTCACATTCCAGTAGTACCACATGAGCTGTTTTTTATTAGCACACAGTAACTATACAAGGGAAAGGAGGTTCATTGTGACATTTTCTCCTATGTAGACAATATATTCCAATCAATTCTCATTCCTGCTGAAAACAATCTCAGAGGCCAAAAGCAGATGTATAAGCAGTGCTTGATGTCTGTAAGAGGTTATCAGTAATGAATGCTCTAACTACTAGCTTCACCAGCTCAAAGTTTGACTTCCAGACCCAGGCCTTCCTCCATGAAAGATTCAGGGCAGACCAGGCTTTCCTTCACGAGAGATTCAGGGCAAGCTGAGCGCCTACCTTCTTCTAGCTTCCACACTCATAGATGCCAGTATCTTGCCCCCGATCCATGTATCTTGCCCATTATCTTGGAAAGCTCAGGGCCCCAGCACTTTCTGTGTAGTACTTAGTAGTTGGTTCACTAGGTAAGCACTGTACTATTTGAGCCACATTTTCAGTTTTTTTGCTTTTAGTTTATTTTTCAGATAGAGTCTAATGGTTTTGGTCTTGGACTGTGATCCTTCTACTTCTACTTTGGAATAGTTGGGATTACAGATACACACCTACACACCTGGCTTGTTTTCAGATAGGATCTCATGTTAACTTGACCTGGGCTGACTTTGACTATGATACTCATCCCAAGTAGCTAGGATTACAATTGTGGGCATAGCCCTGTTTTTGTTTTTTGTTTTGTTTTTCTTTTTCTTTAGCTTCTTTCTGTATATATTGGGATTGTCAAAAAAGGTAATATTTGTCTAGCCAGTTGATGAGGTTATGGGAACAAAATGTAAATGATAGATTAAAAGTCTATGAAAAAGCCAATAGAGTATAACCCTGTATGATTATAATGATGAAATTTTAAAAAGTTTGAGGGTAAAACTATTTATTTACTGATTAGTTTAGATGTAGGGTTTTGTTTATATTCCTGTCTGGGCTTGACCTTGGAGAAATCTTTCTGCCTTAGCCTTTTAAGTGCTGGGATTATAGCCATGTGCTCATGTCCAGCTAAAAACATATTTTGTTTTCTTTTTTGGGGGGTGCGGTCGTGGGGCCTGAACTCTGGGCCTGGGCGCTGTCCTTCAGCTCTTCAGCTCAAGGCTAGCGCTCTACCATTTGAGCCACAGCGCCACTTCCGGCTTTTTTCTTTTTGCTTATGTGGTACTAAGGACTTGAACCCAGGGCCTCATGCCTGCAAGGCAAGCGCTCTACCACTGAGCCACCTTCCCAGCCCTAAAAACATATTTTTTATGCAAATGTATATAATACAAATAGCAAAACCACTAGAATTAAGAAGCTTGGTTTTTTCTCTATAGAGCCATATGATTTTTATGAAGAGGATTGGCCAACTTAGTCTCATTTCTATAAGCCTATTGTCCCTTGAGGCTCCTACTGTCTTTGTATACATTGTGCCATTTTTTCTGGGACTTGTAGTATAGTGGTATTTAGGGTTAACTCGAAACAATAACAATAATAAAACTGGCTTGGTGAAAAGCTGGTTATGGGGAAATACAATCTCTAGAGTTAAAAGCTATGTAGGACAAATGTCTGGTTTCATAAGAGGTTTTGAAAGACTACATGATGTAGACCAGCTGCCTGATGATTGGTTCAGATTTGGCCTGTCAGATCTGTAATTTCAAGTCACTAGGCAAAACTATTTTTTTTTTTTTTTTTTTTTTGCTCCGGTCATGGGGCCTGAACTCTGGGCCTGGGCACTGTCCCTCAGCTCTTCAGCTCAAGGCTAGCGCTCTACCACTTGAGCCAAAGCGCCACTCCGGCTTTTTTCTTTTTGCTTATGTGGTGCTGAGGAATCGAACCCAGGGCCTCAGGCATGCAAGGCAAGCACTCTACCACTGAGCCATCTTCCCAGCCCGCAAAACTATTTCTGACTTTATGTGTTCTTCTGTTTCTTAAGCAGTAATGAACAGATAATACAAAGTGAGCTTGGCTGAGAGGACTAAGTGCAGGGAGACTCTCGGCTTCTGTGCCTGGGGCTGCTGGGCCAGAATGGCTGTGTTAATCAGCTCTGCCTCAGACACCTTCCGTAGTGGTCATGCTCCAAACTAGGGTTCAGGAACTCCAGACGAGGGATAGGGGTCAAGGATATGTGTGCATGGGATAGAAGGCCAGTGGATGCCTGCCTCACCTGGCTTGATGTGCTGGCTCCCTGGAAGCCTCTATTATCTCTTTCTTTTGACCCTGCACTTACGTGGTTAGGTAGTGAATGTGAACATTTTTATTGTCTTTTAAATTAAAATCAATGACAAACATTATTACTTTTTAAGATTTGCCCCAAGATCATGATAGCCAGCTATATATATATATATGTATATATGTATCAGTTAGTACATGGAATAGTTAGTGTGTATATCTGACCTGCAAACAGGACATATATGTTAGTACTTGACATAGTTTTCACATTGTTCTCTCATAACCTGCCCTTTGTCTCCTCCTTTGCCACTGTGCTCACATACTAGTTAATGATGACCTTTAGTCTCTGTAGTACGTGCTCTGTGCAGTAATTTCTATGTCTCTATTTTCAGCATGATCTTTCTTCCCAAAGGTTGCAGGGAGAGTAGCCGAGGAAAGGGGTGCAGTGCTGGGCCACGAGGTGGGCTACTGCATCCGCTTTGATGACTGCACCAACCCACTGGCGACAAGAATTAAGGTACTTGAGCTGCTTCTGCTAGTGTGAGTGGGGAAGAAGGTTGTCTTGGAGGAACTTAAAGCATTTTTCCCTTATTGGTGAATAGGACAGAAAAGATAGAACATCAACCTGGTTCTTGTGGGTATTAGTTTACTAGGAAGTACAGAGTCTTTGAATCTTAGTCTAGAAAGAAACTCAGAAGTAACGTTTAGCCCTTAGTTTACAGAGGAGAAGGTCGAGGGTCTGGGAGGGTGAATGACTTAACCTCTTGTGATATGCTCCTCAGTCACAGTGCCGCCAGTCAGAGCTGCCATTTCTTATGCATGTTGCTCTTTCCTACTGACTCACATAGATATCTAAATATAGAAATAATCCTACCAATTTAAAAGCCAGATGAAATCATAGAAATTGAATTAGTGTAGAATTCATAAATGATGTTTTCACTAGTTAAAACTGGCCTAGTTTAACATGATAATGGACTTTGTCTCTGTCTTTTTTTTTTTTTGGGTCCGGTCGTGGGGCCTGAACTCTGGGCCTGGGCGCTGTCCCTCAGCTCTTCAGCTCAAGGCTAGCGCTCTACCACTTGAGCCACAGCGCCACTTTGGGCTTTTTTCTTTTTGCTTATGTGGTGCTAAGAATTGAACCCAGGGCCTCATGCCTACAAGGCGAGAGCTCTACCACTGAGCCACCTTCCCAGCCCTCTCTGTCTTATTTGACCTAGTTGCTAATATTAAAGTAATTATTATCAATAGTAATGAGTATATAATCAGCCCAACAGGGTGTCTGTTGTTTAGCACTATGCTGGAGTCAGGTGTAATCAGAACAAATGCTCTGATGAAATGAAGATTGGTTATTAGAATCTCAGTTCTCTCTCCTGCAACAGAGGAAAGTTGAAAATAATCAGATGAGTCATATGAACAGAGGAGTGGTTTGTAAACATGTGACCTTGTTCCAAGCTTGTGTAATTTGTTATCTTTGACGTGCATTTTTCCAGGTGAAGGGAGTGTTCATCTGTGCTATCAAGTATAGCGAGGCTAGCTCGTTTTATTTTTTTTTACATTTTTTATTATTATATCTTTAAGTAGTTGTACAAAGAAGTTCCCATTCTACAAAACAGTATATGAGTGCAAGATGTCTGACAACATTGCCACCCATCTCTCCTAGCCCATCCCTTCTCTCACTTTTTAAAAAAAAAAATTGAGATTAGGTGATTACATAAATTTCACATATTTCACAGTATTGTGGAATAGTGATTCTCAGTTAAAGTCATGAACACATTTTAACCTTCACAAGGCACATTGTCATTATCGTGGTCTATAAAGTTTGTGAATTCTGTGCTTTGACAATACAAATTATTTCTTCCACATTAGGTTCATTTTCTTTTTCCAGGGGTTATGCAAGCACATGATTCTTAGGCTTTCACGAGAAGCTTTTGAGTTCTATTTGTCAGTAACTTCTAGGTGCTCAGTTCCTAGTAGTTTTTCACTTTCCCTTCTGGCAGCTGGTGCCAGGGCCAACCAGACTATGGTGGGGAAATGTCCTGCTCTTAAAAAACAAAATACTTCAGATTTGGCACATGAGAGAGATTCCTAGCCTTTGTTAATTACTGAACTTGTAATAAACTAGTAGCAGCGTCCAGTAGATGTCATATATTTCAGAACATTTCATAAACCTTATTAACTGTAGCTGGCATCCCATAAATACTTTCTATGTGATCAACCTTTGTTTTCTCTTGTCATGGTAACCCTGTAAAGTAGTTTTATTACCACATTTTAGAAGTGAGGATTCAGACTCAAAAGAGGATAAGAACTTCTCAAAGTACTTATAGCAAGTAAAGGTAGAGCCAGGATCTGAATTTCCAGCAGACCCCATAAACGAGGTTCTTAGCCTCAACCCTACGTTTACTTATCAACAGAAGGTGAGGTTAATAACCTTAAGAGCAGCAACCTATAACCTGCTGTATTTGGGTAAGACCAATTATGTCAGACTCACAGCATCCTTGCGGCAGACTTGGGCTTGTCTTCATTATGTTCATTAACAGTACCAGAGCAGCCCAGAGCAAGTGGACCTTTGTTAACTGAGGTAGAATTCTGCCTCATTTACTTTGTAACCCGATAAGAATCCTGTATTTGAAATTTTTGGTTGTGCTTGAACAGAATTGCCCTTGAGCTTAAAGTCATTAATTTATGTTTAAGTAAACTTTTTCTACAATTTTGTGTCTTTACTTTTTAGTTTCTTACTGATGGAATGCTGGTGAGGGAAATGATGGTTGACCCATTGCTAACAAAATACAGGTAAACATGACTTTCCTGTGATAACTTCCCTATTGTTTCCAAGTATACAAGTGAGTTAAGAAACATTGTGTTTGTAGCTGAGATTCATGTATGTGTAGCTGCCCAAAGCTTTTTTCTTGACCATGGCTGTTCCAACTCATGGTGATGTTCTCAGAATGTAGGTAGTCTGCTTTTTTTTACAGAAAGCCAAAAACCTAGCACACGGAAATTCCTCTTACTGTTTAGACAACCTGTTGACTTGCCCTTTTTGTTTAAATGTTGCCTCTCTGCCGCTTTAGAATGGGGGTGAGTACAATCACAGCATGGCCAAGAACTCACTGCTCAGGGTTTTGTTGAATATGATAGAGACCAATTTCTTTATTTCTCCTTAATTGCTTTCTCGCTCCTTCCATTATGATATTAGCGTTAAGATTCTCTCCTAGGCTCTGTATCCTGGGAGAAGATGTCTCATGTGACTGCCTGGTACATGTGTGTTATAGCTACAGTTACTTCCCTCTTGGGCTGTTATTAAGCTTAATGGTCTTAAGATGGTTGAGCCTTGTTCTGATTTTTATATGTTCTGTAGGGTTATTGATTTTAAATATCATTTAAAATTAGGTATTAAATCCCATTGAAATCCATTGTGGGTGGTAGAGCTCTTTAACGATAGTGGTTAGTCATGTTCTTCACCAAGATATATTGAGGTCACCATGCTTATTGATAGGAAGTGAGGGCTGAGTACCCCTTTGTTGGACTGGTTGGGAGTTTGGGTTGGCTGTTGCGATGCTCACTGCAGGTACTCTCCGATTCCTAGTGTCATCATGCTGGATGAAGCCCACGAGAGGACTCTGTACACGGACATTGCCATTGGCTTGCTAAAGAAGGTATGACTCCTCTCCTTGCCTCTGCTTTCTGTATTTTGTTGTGTTGCCAACTTAGGAGAGTAACTGCAGTAATTCTGGAAATCCAAAAAGGATGAGGAAAAAATAAAAATAAAACCCATCCAGTATTCCACCTCTTCAGAGAAGATCCCTGATGGAATGTTAGCATGTGTCTTCTTCTTTTTTTTTTTTTTTCCTGAGTGTGATTTTGTGTTTTTGTGCTAATTTATATCTTGCAAGTTCCCCTCTTTTCAAGATCATTTCTGTGTCATTAAATATTATTTGAAGAATAACTACATAATCACCTGTCTTTGCCATAAAATATGTAACTCTTTCCCTATTGTTTGGCATTTTATGTGGCTTTCAGATTTTATGTATTGCAAGTATAGTTGCAGTAAATGCCTTTTATTTAAGTGTGTCGCATTTTTGTTTCTTTTTGCTTTTTAAACTATTTATTGTAAAGTTTCCAAGCCTACTCCAGAGGAGATAAACAGTTGTAATGACCTCTGCCAACACTCTGGTTCCAAGAATCACAATAAATGTCCAAGTTTGCCTTGCCTCCACTTTCTCTTCCCTCCTCTTCCTCCTCCTCCCTCCCTCCCCCTCCTCCTCCTCCCCCTCCTCCCCCTCCTCCCCTCCCCCTCCCCCTCCTCTTCTTTTGGACAAATTCTCAGTGACAGGAGTCCAGAAAACAATAGTAGACCAGGTTAATTTAGAGACATGCTGGGTTCAGATTCTGACTGCCATGCTTACCTATCTTTAAAATAGGGATAATAAAGTCTATATCTGTGCCTCTAGTCACTGGGGCTATTTAGATTTAAGTTAAGGAAGAAGAAATAAAATAAAAGTCAGCTTCCCTGCCACACTGGCCTTGTTTATTCCATGGGCTTTACATAGCCTCCTGTAGCCAGTGGCTGCTGCACTGGAGTGAAGAATGGTCTACTGGTCAGTGCAAGCTCTGCATCATTTGTTATGAGACTCAAATGTGAAAACGTGAACCACTCAGAATAGACAGCTTCACAACTAGACCATGTAGGACCTTCGTCTAAGTAAGAAAACTGTGCCCTCTCAGGGAGGATATCTGAGCTAGGTAAGGGGAAGGTGGGCTTGATTTTAGATTCTCTTAATCTGTTTGGCCTTAGGCATCTTTGTTGGGCTTATGTATGGCTGTATACAAGTCTTGTAGTATATAACACATAACTTAGAATTTGTGAGCTGTGTTTGCTGATGGTATACTCAGTATTTTATTCCTTGGCCAAAATGAGACTTTTTGATAGAAGGAATTTTCTTACCAGGTTAGGAATAGTAAAACAAAGAGGGTCCATTTCTCTGGATCTTTGTACAACTCTATTTGCCATAGAAAAATAAATCCTTATGGTGGGGTAGATGAAAAAGAAATCATTCTTCATTATTGTTAGGGATTTTGCTCAGGTTTATTTGATTAGTTTCTACTACCCATTAACCATCTGCTTTTTGAATAACTATATTCTATTTTGATGCTATCAATTGTTATGTCTTAGCTTTGTTTTTGGTGCCAGTCCAGGGGCTTGAACTCTGGGCCTGGGCACTGTCCCTGAGCTTCTTTTGCTCAAGGCTAGTGCTCTACTACTTGAGCCACAGCTCTACTCTTGGCTTTTCAATTTTTAAAAAAAAATTATACATACAAGGTGTTATATAGCGAGATTACAGTTATGTAAGTAGGTAAAGGGAACATTTATTTTTGGACAATGTCACCCCTTCCCATGCTCTCTCTACATCTGCTTTTTTGGTAGTTTATTGGAGATAATAGTCTCATATAGTCCTCGCTGGTGACTCATGCTTGTAATCCTAGCTTCTCGGGAGGCTGAGATCTGAGGATTATGGGAAGCCAACCCCAGAATGAAAGTCCCCATGAGACTCTTATCTCCAGTTAACCACTCAAAAGCCAGAAGTGACTCTGTGTCCCAAAGTGGTAGAGCACTAGCCTTGAGCAAAAGATAAGGCTAAGGGACAGTACCCAAGCCCTGAGTTCAAGCCCTTTGACTGACACAAATAAAAGAGTCTCATGGACTTTCCTCCCTGGGCTGGCTTTGAACCGCTATTCTTACATCTTAGCCTCCTGTGTAGCTAGGATTATAGGCCTGAACCATCAGTGTCCAGCTTATGTTTTTGCTTTTTGACTGTTATGTATAGATGCAGGCTGTCTCAGCAGCCACGTATCAGGAAAAAAATAGTTACATTCAGGGCTTAAAAGCTTTATATATATAATTTTATTTATTTATTTTTGGTTGGTCCTGGGGCCTGAACTCTGGACCTGGCAGCTGTCCCTCAGCTCTTCAGCTCAAGGTTAGCACTCTACCACTTGAGCCACAGCGCCACTTCTAGCCTTTTCTGCTTATGTGGTGCTGAGGAATTGAACCCAGGGCCTCTTGCATGCAAGGCAAGCACTCTACCACTGAGCCACCTTCCCAGCCCTCTTTTATATTTCATATAAAGTTATTCTTTGCTTTGTATTTTAGAAAAGTCCTACATTTACAAAACTAGAAAAAATAGTATGATGGCCCCATTTTCTTACGACTATTAATTGTGGTTGTTTTGTTGATAAACTCCCTTTCCTCCAAAAATCTTTTTCCCACACTGGGTTGTTTGAAGTAGATATCAGATTATTCCATCTATACATATACTGTTATTGTGGCTTTCTAATATCTTATTTTTTAGATTCAGAAGAAGCGAGGGGACCTTCGGTTGATTGTGGCTTCAGCCACTCTGGATGCAGAGGTGAGAGCCTTTCCCTCCTTCTTCCTCCCCTGTTAACACTGGAATTTTTGGGCATAGCCTTGGGAAGTTACCTCTAGCAATCTCTCATCTTTGGCAGAATGGCCTTCCTTCCTTCTGGGGCCATCTGGTGTCCTAGATTCCACCAAATCATAGGATGCTCCTTTTTAACTGTGGGTGGAAATTAATCTGTAATTAGCCAAGAGAGTTTATGATTACCTACTTGTTTCTCTACATGCTGTCTTTCTACATGGCAGCTTTTTTCTTTTCAACTTCTTTCAGTGTGAAACTACGGTTCTTAATTTATGTATGACCATAGCAAATATGTTTAGACTTGTGCAATTGGAGCTTACTCTCTATACATAATCATTTCCGTGTGTGTGTGTGTGTGTGTGTGTGTGTGTGTGTGTGTGTGTGTGTGTGTGTGTGTGTGTGTGTGTGTGTGTGTGTGTGTGTGTGTGTGTGTGTGTGTGTGTGTGTGTGTGTGTGCGCGCGCGCGCGCTGGTACTAGGGTTTGCATTCAGGGCCTTGTATGTTCTTGTTTGGCCTTTTTGCTTAAGGACTGCCATTCTACCACTTGAGCCACATCTCCAGTTCCTCATGTTGATTTTGTGTATGTGCCAGTCTTAGGGCTTGAGCTTGGGGCCTGGGCACTGTCCCTAGTTTTTTTTTTCTTTCTTTCTTTTATTGTAAAGATACTGTCCAGAGGGGTTACAGTTAAATGAGTAAGGTAATGTGTACATTTCCTATCGAGCATGATTACCCCTTCCTTTGTTTTTCCCCACCATCCCTTCCCTCTCCACTTCCCCAAAGTGTCCCTAGTTTTTTTTTTGTTTTTTTTTGTTTGTTTTTTGTTTGTTTTTTGCTCAAAGCTAGCACTCTACCATTAGAACCAGAGCTCTACTTCTGGCTTTTTTGGGGGGTGGGGAGGCGTTAATTGGAGATAAGAGTCTTGTGGACTGGCTCCTGAGTAGCTAGTATTGTAGTATTGTAGTATTGTAGGCCTGAGCCACTGGCTCCGGCTGTTAATTTTTTTTTTTTATGGCTAGATTTACATTGTTTTTCTCTCTTGATGACTCGCATTTTAGTTCAAACAGCTGTTCAACTTTACACAGTTTTTGGCTACTTGCTATTATTATCTGCTAAGCACCAATCTAGTTATAAGAGATCCATATACACTCTCTCACACCTTGGGGGAGGCAGAAACAAAATTAGATGTTTACTGTTCAATATTAAAAGTGCCAAGGCAACCAGTGAAGTAGTACTTCAGCTAGCTTGGGGGTATCTAGAAACTCACCTAGGAGGTGACAGTTCAGTAAGGTTTGAACGATGCACAGTAGTTTTTGTCTTTTGGGGGTTATTGAGATTTAAAAATTCTCTTATTTTTATTCTTGCCTGTAGTAGTTGATATAGGAGACTTCCTGGGCTTAATTTTTTGTTTGAAGTGGGAAGGCAGAGTAAATTCTTCAGTCCTTTCTGTATAGGACCTGCAGGGCTCAGCTGAGATGATTTCTTCTTTCCACCCTTGCCTGTGTATCCAGTGCCTGCTCTGTGAAGGGAAGTGTGAGGTCTGTGTGGGGGTGATCCGTGGGCTAGATAGGATAGGTCCAGGGGCCATGCGGGTGTGGCAGGAGTTCCTTTGTGAGAGTAAGAGAACAAAGAAGAGGATAGGAGTGGGCTGAGGAGGGCCCAGTGAGGAGCATGGTAGGGAGGGAGATGAGGAAGGCGTGGCTTAAGTAGCATTTTACAATTGTTATTATAAAGGTGACCTACAGAGGGGTTACCATTTCATAAGTCAGGTAATGAGTACATTTCTTTTTGGACAATGTCACCCTTTCTTTTTGGACAATGTCACCCTTTCCCTCCTGTACTTGCCCACAAGTTGTATAGTTCATTTTCAACATAGTGTCTAGTGAGTACCACTGCTGCATTTGTTCACCTTTTGTCCCTTCATTTCTGTGCTCTCCCTTACCACCCCCCCCCCAAAGACAGATAAATGAACAAACAAGACAAAATGAAAGACTTTTGTTTCCATTTTCCTGGAATTCATTTTGATAAATATTATTTTATATGTTCAGAGGCACTGAGATATTCTCCTTTGGTCTCACTGTGTGTGAATGCCTAGAGTCTTGTATAATTTATCATGTCCTGGTATATTTTAGATCTACCTTCCACATTTGAGAGAACATATGCACTGTTTGACTCTGAGCTTGGCTTACCTCACTTAACATGATTTGTTCTAGGTCTAGCCTTAGGTAGCTCAGAGGTACCCAAATCTCATCCCTGCTTCCCAGCTGTTGCATCTGTGGGTGATGGACTAATTCCAAATGTCTATAGGATAGGAATAGGGCTGCTGATGGGCCACCTGCTCTGGTTTTACCTGGGGACTAGGGTGGCTTAGCTTGAAGGTGAAGTTACCTGTGATCAGTAGGTGCTGAGACCAGTGGAGAATGATAGGGGCTTTGATTGCTTTAGTTGCCTTGTTAATGTAAGCTCAGTTAAGCAATTAATACATGACCAGCTGTAATTGCCATGTATTTATTGACCTTTGTGTTATTCAGTATTGTTTTGCTTTCATTTGCATCTATCCACCTACAGTTGCTGGCAGTTCCTGCTTTTTTTTTTTTTGTCACAAGTCCAACTATTTTAGAAAGACTAATTTTCCTCTTTCCAATTTCCTGGAGAAGGAACCTGGGGTTATCTGGGGTCGGAATCCCATCGTGTTCCAATCTGTATCTTGTAGGCATGTGGGGGGTGGGGGGAGGGCATGGCCACAGGGAGCCCACTTGTGTGGGTCAGATAGGAGCTGCTATCAGCAAAGTAATCCATGGAGAGCTGGAAGACAGCCCAGCACGGAGCTACATTATTTTCATTTTGTGTCATGGACTGTTCACTTCCCCTAAATCTCATTACATTTCTTACCACATGTCCATTGGGAGCCCTCCTCCTAGACCCTGGCTCAGACTCTTCTTTTCTAGGTGTGGGGGAGCTCCTTTTATTGTTCCTCTTCTTGATTTCTACTTCAGGATTCATATACTGTTCCTACTATATTTACTTGCTTGTATATATTTCCAAATGATTTTTATAAATGATAAGCATCTTAAGGACCAAGATCTTATAACATCTTATGCCTTCTCAGTACATGCTGTTTTTCTTGCAGGAAGTTGTGCCTGTCTTATTCCTCAGTACCACATTTTCCTTAGCAGCTAAAGTTTAGTTATCTACTCCAACAAAGTTGTCAAGGCACGATCTTCCTTCTTGTTCTTCTACGTGCTTTGTTGTAACTTTAACCACTGTCTGCCAAGCCCTTCATAAAACCTTCCTGCTCTTCCTGCAGCTTCTGACCCAGTCATCTTTGTTCTTTTTTTTTTTTTTGCCTCTGCCATAACTTCCTCCCAGGCACCTTTGGCTTCTGCTCTTCTTTCTCAAGGCTGCCACTTGGGGTCCCTGGATTCATTCATCTGATAGTCGGTACTCTACAGGTGGTTTTGATCTTGCTCCTGTGAGCCAGCCTTAGCTGTCCAGCAGTTGGCTGGTTGGGGAACACTGAAACTTTGAAGCCTGCTCTCTTGGGTTTTGTCTTAGCTCTTTTCTCATGATCATAGTCCTTTAGGTCCAAGACTGATTGCTTTAGGAAGTGCAAGACCCTGCTTGAATAAGAATCGCTTTTACTCTTCTCCCCATCATGATTGTGAGTGTGAATACTCACTTCTTGTCAGGTGCTATCTTAGCAGTCATTCTCTGGAATGCTTTGCCTGAGTTCATACTTTGATTCTCTCTCCCTTGAACTATTTTAATAATTCCCTTTGTAGTCCACTTGCCTGAAATCTCTTCTCTATTTTGTCTTCATAATGCCACAAAAGTTGGGGATGCAGAACAGAGGTCTGATGATAATCATATTCATCCTCACTGCCCTGGTCTTACTGAATAGTGTCACAGGCAGTCATGCACGCTGTTCAAACCTTGCAGCAACCTGGCCAGTAGGTAGAAGTTTGTTCATGTTGTAGATGAGAGAGTTAACTCAGTTAAGGTAGGTAGGTATACCTGAAATGGTTATCTTTTTCCTTTAATAGATGCTTCTTTACGTCTTTGTCCACCCTTAGTATCATGCAGAAGGGATGTTGTTTCTTCTTCCCTTTTAGTAGTGAGCATCTTAATCCTATGTGGCTCAGCCAAGGGGCAGTGCTGTGTCCAGGAAGACTGAAAAGTCAGTTGTTACTAATCTTTTGTTCATTCTGATTGTGATGATTTGCAGGTCTTTTGTGGTAGGCATTCTTCCCCCTTTTATTCAATCATAAAAATGGTTCTTGGCACAAAATATGTCTTTCCTAGACTGTTTATGCTTTTGGAGAGTGTATATGGGTCTGTTTTTTCTTGCTTGTGCCTCATTTCCAGTGTGCCCATGCTTGTATGACCATTGGATGCAGTTAACCCAGAAGGATTGTGAAAGTGGTGTTCTGTGTGGAATTCTTTGTAGCACAGAGTCCTGTTGTTGACAGGAAGTACTTTTATGTATTCCTCTTGCCAAACACAGGGCTGAGGTCTTATATCAGGTGGTCAAGTGCCATGGGGCAGGATGTGCCTCCTATTTGGAAGAAAGTGCCTGGGGCCACTTCTTCCCACAGGGTCCCGTAGGAATGTGGAAATGTGTGATTGATGACCTGCCCATACAGACATTATGTGAATTCCTGTAGGACAGGTAGAGATGAAGATATACACTGATGTACATTGCCATCAATCAGTGTATATCAGCAACATATGTACAGTTCACAGAAGCAATCATATCCTTGATAGAAATGTGCTTTCCAGATGATTAGAGCGGTATGTTACCCTGCCTTAACATGTACTCAATTTGAGTCACACTATGATCTAACCTTCAGTTAAATAAAATACAGAAGGTTAGGAATAAAATTATTCCACAACTACATGACAAACTTAGATGCATTACTGAATGCAGTTTTGGAATCTAATCTTCATTATATTTATCAAACCTTTATAGTCATTGAATATAATTCCTTAAAGTGTCAATATGTGCATGGAAAAATTAGTGCTGTATAATCTGTTAAACATATGAATACTTAGCTGTCAAACTCTCCTCCCAGTTTTATATTAATTTTTCTTCCCAAGAAATATTTTTTTATTTTTTGAGAGAGAAAAAAAATCACTTTTTTTTTTCTTATAGAAATTTCGAGATTTCTTTAATCAAAATGAAACCAGTGACTCAACCAGGGATACCTGCGTGATCCTTACAGTGGAAGGGCGAACGTTTCCAGTGGATATCTTTTATCTGCAAAGGTTTGATAAAGCTTGCTTCTCCATGCTGGTGTTTGAACAAGGCTTGAAGTGTGGGATGACAGGAAACTGCATCTGCTTCTAGCACTGAGATGATGCAGAGAAGCATGTGTGTCTCCTGTCTCTGACAGGTGTTCCAGAGCCCTGCTCAGCCCCACTGCTGGACTTGGGTCAAATCTTGACCCTGACATGCAGATCTGCTCAGCCTGTGGTCCTTAGCTCAGCTGGAGAGCAAAGTTGTAGAAGTGGTAAACTGGGGTTTGCCAGGATGCCAAGCAAGGATGTACTGGTAGTGGATAAGAAGGGACATCCTAATGCCTGTACCTATTCAGGGTGAACTAGGACCAGAACCTGGTCTAGTGGCTGATAAATCACTTCTCAGTTAAAGATGCCCACCAGGTCCATCCACTCAATCCAGGAGGGAAAGTGAACTGGGAATAGGGTAGGCCTCAGCACTCACTGCAGTCATTGTTTTTTCCTGGCTCAGTATCTGTAAGCATTGATATATTCTTCTTATTTCTTTACAAATACAGCTAAAACGAAGTTCCCTTTTACAGTTTTTGAATGCGGCATCTAATACATACACTATATATGTGTATGTATATATTGAATATCTTTCTCGCAGTAGTAGGGATCAAACCCAGGGCCTTCTGCAGCCTCGCCAAGTATTTTACCACTGAGTTACATGCTTTGCCCTGGGTTACTGTGTTTTATAAAAAAAAAAAGAAGAAGAAGAAGACTTCATATTTACTTTATTTTGTACTAGTTACTACTGGGCAGGCTCAAACTAACTTTCATGAAGTTTTGCTGCCAGATTAGTATGGTAATTATTCTATTATTAATGATCATTTTAATGATGAACTTAGTTAAACATATGTCTTTTCAGTCCTGTTCCAGATTATATCAAATCAACTGTGGAAACTGTGGTGAAAATTCACCAGACAGAGGGAGATGGAGACATACTAGCCTTTCTTACTGGCCAGGTAATTCCATTGGGCCTCTCTGATGAACAAAATTGTTAAGGCAAGAATTAATATAGGGTCTGGCTAGCCATTTATTTCATGATTTTGTAGTTACTAAGTTGCATAAAAAATTGTTGAGTTACCTACCAACTAGAGATCAAGGAACCATTATTTCCTTCCTCCTGTTCTGTCTATAGAGGGTTAACTTATAGTCTATGGGTATTAGCTAATTCTAAGAAGAAATAGTTGAGTCAGTAAGCTGTTGGGTGGACCAACACTGAATGTTGGTGTATTTTATTGCTGCACATTGCCACCACATGCTTCTATGCTGGTGTGGCCTTCCCGGCTCATCCTGGAGGTGGGAAGTGACCATATTACTGGAAAAACAACTGAACAAGTCTAGTGTTCCCTCTGGATTGCAGTACTCTTCAGAACTCCCCTCCAGCTGTAATATTTTCCACTGTGAGACATTTTCCACAGTTAGTAATCTTTCTGCGGAAACAATATAATGATTTTATAGGCCACGACTTGTTCCTGTTCTTGAAATGCTTTGTTTGCCCACACACATAAATAAGCTGAGTAAAATTATCATTGTTTTTTATTTATTGGGAGCTCTTCACTTAACTGAAGACAGTTTGGTTTCACTAGTTAATATTACAGTTACAGACTTTTACCCCTTTGGGTACCATACTTAATACTATTTGCTCAACAATCAGCCAAGAGGGATGGGTGGCAGCAGTTAATTTCCTGAACTGACCAGCATTAAAACTGTGATTTCTCAACGATATGTGTTTTTATGTGATAAAATGATGGGTCTCAGCTTCCTGGGGTTCTTCGTTCAATGTTTAGGAAGAAGTAGAAGCTGTTGTGTCTATGCTGATTGAGCAGGCCCGAGCCCTGGCTCGCACTGGGATGAAGAAACACCTCCGGGTTCTCCCCATGTACGCAGGGCTGCCTTCCTTTGAGCAAATGAAAGTGTTTGAAAGGGTGTCACGAAGTGTCAGAAAGGTGAGACTCCCCTGGTGGGTGACCAGTGGTGTTTGTAGCCACTTCTAGTCATATTGGCAGGCTTTTACCATCGGTACCACAAAGTCTATATTATTGATTTTTAAAAATTGAAGTGAAGCTTGCTAAACAAGAATGTGTCATTCAGGGTGGATACAACATGGCCCTTCATGTTCTAGAATAAAAAAGACCTGCAGGTCACTGCCTCGGGAAAAAAAAAAAAAAAAAAGAATGTGTTGTCCAGATTTCAGTCCCATGTTTCTAGACCTCTTAGATCTAAAAGCACATAGGCCATAGAAAGGTCACTCTGACAGTGATGATCAAAGTAGATGACTTCTCTTCTATTGCCAAATTTTTCTCATGACCTAAGAGACGGTCATGGTGGATTGTGATCAGTGAGGAATAATAGATAAAATTTTTACCAGTGTTTCTAAAGCACCTATGTTAAGTACCATTTTGCCTATAGAGCCAAGTTTAAATCAATTAATTCAAGGTGTGGCTACAAAATATTTAGCCTTGAAATTGGGTTGGGGAGGGATGTGATGGGAAAAGGCGTCAGTGGGAGCCAGCTGTGGGAAAAAGTGTCTGTTGATTAAAAGGAGCCAGCTGGTCTGCCTCCTGTTCCTCCCCTCATTGTTTCCCTTTCAGTAGATGACTGTGTAGCAGGTGGCAGAGAATAAAGTAGGTGAGGGTGGTCCGAGGGTCTGCTCTCAATTTTGGCCCTGGGCCAGTGGGCTGTAGCAACCTGAATCTGCCCAGTCAGACATGAACTGCAGCGAACCACCCAGTGCGTTGATGCCACCCTGGAGTTGCTGTGTGCCCCAAAATAAGTTCTTAACCTCAAGTCTCAGTTTATCATGGTTATAAAACATAAATAACACTTTTAGATAGATGATTCTATAGTATAAATCATAACTATTATGTAAAATGTTAGCAGGTTTTTATAAAACGAATTTATAAAAAGTGTCTGAAAAAAGTCCTGAGAGCTCCATATACATCCCCGACTCCTTCCAAGGCAGGTCCCAGTACCTCGCTGTAGCCCAGAGACTGTACTGCAGGCCCTGCTTCTGTCCTCAGGCCCTCCTACCTTTGAAATAAAGCTTCACTTGGATTTCTGGAGGGTTGCAACAGGTCTCAGCCTTATTTTTCAGAGAGGTTCCGTGGCCAGCCGATCTAACATCCCATTGTTATAATGTAGAATGATTACATGCCACATCATAGTAGATTGCTGGATTGTATTTGTAGTCCCTCTCTTCCTCCCTTTTTCCTTCCATTTGGTGAAGAAAAACTCACCTTTGTAGAGGTTTTTTTTTTTCTGGTCCTGGGGTTTGAACTCAGGGATTGTGTGCTGTCCTGAGCCTCTTTGTGCTCAGGACTAGTGCTTTACCACTTGAGCCACAGTGTCACTTACAGCTTTTTTCTGAGTGTTTTATTGGATATAAGAGTCTCATGGACTTTTCTGCCTGGGCTGGCTTTGAACCATGATCCTCAGATTTCAGCCTCCTGAGTAGGTAGGATTACAGGTGTGAGCAACTGGCAACTGACTTGTAAAGTTTTTCTGTTCTAAGTAAAATGTGATTTTTTTTTAAAGGAGGGAGATTGGGAGATATTACTGTAAATAGAAGCGATCTGAGGCTATAGAGATTTGTAGCAGTTTGCAAATATTGGAGGAAAATAAAGACTTTGAATGAATCAGGAAAGATTGAGTAACTCTGTTAGGATGTTATATAGCAGATTTAAAAGGGAGTATACTGTTCCCATCCTCAGAGCAAGAGGGCACAGGACTAATCAGCGACTGAAGCCATTCCCATCAAGCCTAGAACTAACAGCCATTGTCTTGCTGCTCCCAGTGTCCCATGGACCTTTCTCCTGACCACAGTAGGAGTTGGGGAGGGATCTGGGCAAGAACTATACACATTTAGATGTTTATATCTTTTGGGAAGGAAATAGTATGGTTAGGTAACACTGTGTGTTGTGTGTGGGAGAGGCAGACAGCTGGCTCAGGGGGACATTTGCCAGCTTCAGTTATTCTGAGACACCACTGGCCTGGCTTGAGAAATTTAGATCCCTCAATGTGAGCTTCAGCATTTTCCTTCGAGGGGAAAAACAAAACGGAAAGATTCTTCCCAATCCTGATGCATGCTGAGCCAGTTTTCAAGGACTGTCACATAAAAGGGTCATAGTTTAAGGAGCTGGCTTTGAACAGGTATCCTCAGATCTCAGCCTCCTGAGTAGCTAGGATTATAGGTGTGTGCCACCGGTGCCTGGCATAACAGTGTATTTATATAAAGTGAAAAGAACCCAGTGACTTTTCTTCCTACTCTTCTTTTTGTGGTGTGCGTAGGTGATTGTTGCTACCAATGTGGCAGAAACCTCCATTACTATCAGCGGCATTGTGTATGTGATTGACTGTGGCTTTGTGAAACTGAGAGCCTACAACCCCAGGACAGCCATTGAATGCTTGGTGGTGGTGCCAGTGTCCCAGGCGTCAGCCAACCAGCGGGCAGGACGTGGTGGACGCAGCCGCTCTGGAAAGTGTTACCGCCTTTATACAGGTTAGTGCGGCTTTCCTAAAGGGCTTGTGACTTGTAGTTAGCCTGGGCATTGTTATTGAGAAATACTGAACATACTCATCCCTAATGGCAAAAGTTGATGTAAAATTCAGGTCTTGCTCTCAGGGTCCTGTGCCTTTGGGCCTTCACCTTTCTCACTCTAAAAACAGACTTCTTTGCAAGTAGTGTGTTCCACTGAGTCGTCAGCTGCCTGCCAGCTCTGGTCTGGTCTAGTGTCGGGGCCTAGGTCCTTCTGTGGTCTTATAAACCTGTAGCATACATAGGCATACTTACCTTTCCCTTAGCTTAATGTGCTGTTTTTTTGTTTTGTTTTGTTTTGTTTTTTTTGGGTCCGGTCGTGGGGCCTGAACTCTGGGCCTGGGCGCTGTCCCTCAGCTCTTCAGCTCAAGGCTAGCGCTCTGCCACTTGAGCCACAGTGCCACTTCCGGCTTTTTTCTTTTTGCTTATGTGTTGCTGAGGAGTCCAACCCAGGGCCTCATGCATGCAAGGCAAGCGCTCTACCGCTGAGCCACCTTCCCAGCCCGTAATGTGCTGTTTTTTTATCCAGACAGTTTTTTAAAAGGCACATTGTTTCAATGTATTTATCAAAATATTTAAAAAATAATGGTCCTTCCTAAATATAAAAAGAACTCTGCATTACAATGCTGTATGCAGCTGGCCTAGAATCCTGCAGCCTCTTGCTGAAGGCAGAGGAGGACTGTTCTCTGGCTGTGATTGCATTTGACTATCACTTTGATATCAGACAGTTCTGCTTTCTATCCCCAGAGGAAGCCTTTGACAAGTTGCCTCAGTCCACTGTCCCTGAGATGCAGCGCAGCAACTTGGCTCCTGTCATCCTACAGCTGAAAGCACTGGGGATTGACAACGTGCTCAGGTTCCACTTCATGTCGGTGAGTCCAGCCTTTGGTCTGGAGACATTTCAGGGTGATACCAAATACTGTGGCTGGACACACCAGCTCTCTTTTTCCATTGCTTGGCTCAGATGTTGTTTGCCTAACACTCAGACAAGGCACAACTGTGGCTACAGTTCCTGTTTTTAGGTAGTTCCTGTTCTGCCCTGTTCTGTCTGTTGGGGGACAGAGACAAGAGAGTGGGTGATTACAGAGCAGTGTGCTCTGTATTCTGAGAGACAAAGGAGGAGACTTCCACCCTATTAATCATATCTGAGGCAAAATCTGGATTCCAAGTGGGATTTTACCAGCTTGGGAGTACAACTCGGTATGACCAGTTTTATTTCTATTGATTTCCTAAGGCAGGTTGGAGTGGAATTACTGGGCCTAAGGACCAGAGTCCTTTTGTGGGCTCTTGATATGTAGTCTGATCGCTGTACCATGTCTTCAGTAGTGCATGCTGGCCTGGTGCTGGCATTTCCATCCTGCTGTATATTATCTTTTAGACTTTCGCTGTGTGATTGGTGAGAACAGAGATGGAGGTATTATCTTTACCTACTTTCTGTTTGTTCCTCATAAAGTAAATTAAAAAAAAGTTTATTGGACACTTGTTATTTCATTTGAAGTTTTGAGCTATTTAGAATTTGGGTTTATTAGTGACTTTTTTTTTCTTTTTGGCCAGTCCTGGGGCTTGAACTCTGGGCCCGGATGCTGTCCCTGAGCTACTTTCACTCAAGGCTAGTGTTGTACCTCTTGAGCCACAGCACCACTTCTGGCTTTTTCTGTGATTAATTGGAGATAAAAATCTCATGGACTTTCCTTCCCTGGCTGGCTTTGAACTGTGATCCTTAGATCTCAGCCTTCTCAGTAGCTAGGATTACAGGCATCAGCCACCAGCACCCAGCTATTAGTGATTTTTAAAGAGTCCTTAACTATTATAGACATTACTTTTTAATATTTCATATAAATGTTTTTCCTGTTATTTTACTGCTTTTTTGAGGTACAGATGTCTTAAACATATGAGACCTTTCTGCCTTTGTCTTTATGATTTTTATAGTTCTCTTATACATATGAAGCACTAGTTTAGTTACCATGTTTTCACTCACACTTTCTGGAGTATAAGTGTGCTTGCTGGCTGTTTTAGCCTGCTTGTGTTGGTATATGGTGTGATGAGTTTGGGTTTTGGGGTAAGAAACTCCCTGCTGTTACATCATGGTTAACTAGGTGAATAATACAATGCACAAATGCCAGCCCCTCAAATAAAGTAATTGTGTGCTTGCTGTAAGCATAGAGAAAGTGTCCCCTTTGACTATTGCTTGATAGGAGATGATACTAGAAAAAAGAAAACAAACATAACATAGGCAAATTTAATGAGAAGTCCCACATCTAAGAGTAAAGGAAAACTTGGCAGAAATGACCTGTCAATATCTTAAAGAATACAAAGAGCTTTCATCATGTATCATCTAGAGTAGCCCAGAAAGGCCATAAGGGGAGAAGCAGCACAAGCTGTAGACTGGCATTAGGGTATATTCCTTCTCCAGGTTACAGAGAGGAGCAAACTAGCCTAGTCATAAGATCTGATGTCACTCTAACTCAGTGATCAAATACTAAGGAGTGGGCTGGGATGTTGCTGGGTGGTAGAGCACTACTACCTAATGTGTGCAAGGCCCTGGGTTTCATTCCCAGCACTGGAAGAAAACAAAGCATGAGGAAGAGTGGCAAAACCTGAAGCAGGTGCAGTGGGAAGCCCTTCCCCCCTGCCCAGTGCCCCTTTGCTGCTGGCCGTCCTCATGAAGGGTGACCTCATGATGGTGGGGTTTTTTTTTTGTTTTTTTTTTTTTAACCATTGGAACTTTCTCCTGAAGAAATAATTCAAAAGAAGAAAAAAGTGTAGATGATCATGTTTATAGCACTGTTTTATATAACATTAAAAATTAGGAAAAAAAATGATGAAAGTACTAACAAAACTTCTGGACAATTAAAAAATGAAAAAAATACAAATGTATCCTTATATATTCTGGCTATTTCTTCATGCGTTATTATTTTTTGTAGTTGAATCAAAGACATGTATAATTTTTATATTTAAGACTGCCACTTAAAGTAATGAAAACCTAGAGGCAGCTCACTTGCCCCTAGCAAGGAAATTGACTTCCCTATAGAGTAGGAAGGTGAAGGAGCATTGTATAGCTCTCCCAAGTAATTATTTGGGGGGTTTTTGTGGGTGCAAGCAACAGGGAAAACAGGCATATATACAGAGAGAAAAACAAAGTACACACACTGTATTCCAAATATGTGAATGCTTACTTATGATCCTCAGTAAGATGTGGTCTTAGTGAATGCTTCATGGTAAATATCTGTTAAATGAAAGTAACAAGGATATATGGTTTTTGTGGGGGTTGAAAGGAATATGTTTTTTTCCTCCTATAGTTTGTTTCTATGTGCTTTGTTTGAATATTTTGATTTCAAGTACTTGTACAAAGGAGTTGCCATTCAGCAGAACAGTTTAGTTTTTTTATGATATTTGAAATAGGGTCAGGATTGCAAGAAGTCAAAGAAGACCTTGTTAACTTTGTTTTGTCATTGTTAATGCTGGAATTGGAGCTTTGCATCCTGTTGTGTCCTGTGACCTCAGTGTAGCAGAAGGTCCTGTGAGGGTTTGAAGGCCTGCATTTTTGTGTTGGGGCTTGTAGCTCTGTGAGGGAGAGGCTGGTGGGCCGATGGCAGGGTTGCTCAGCAGTGATGTATTCAGAGCTGGCGGGCAGTAAGCTATTCAGGGTTGTTTCCACCCTCCTGAGTTTGCAGTGTACCTGCGTAGGCAGTCATTACAACTCTGGAAAGTTTGGCTTTGTTCTTGGGCAAACAAAGTAGGTTTGGTAGAGTGGAAATAGACTGTGCCACTGACTGTTCAAATGTCTCTTACTGATTGTACTTTCCTGTCTATAAAGTTGAGCTTACATTTATCACATGAATGCATTTCGAAGAAAAGTTAAGCAGGTCAAGAGAGTACTATTCTTACCTGACTTAGTAGAAATCAAGTAATTTAGGAGAATGCCCTTACTCAGTGCTTAGTAAAGATTTGTAGAGGGAAGGTCACAATATAAGCTTGGCTTAACTGGAGAGTATCTAGCATCCTCTGTTACTTTCAGAAATTCAAAGAAAATACTGTTTTGCGTGCGTGCGTGCGTGCGTGCATGTGTGCGTGTGTGTGTGTGTGTGTGTGTGTGTGTGTGTGTGTGTGTGTGTGTGTGTGTGTTAGTCCTAGGGCTTGAATTCAGGGCCTGGGCTGAACTGAAAAAAAAAAACAAAAAAAACAGCCTTTTTGCTCAAAACTAGCACTCTGCCACTTGAGCTACTGCTCCACTTCCAGCTTTTTTGGTAGTTAATTGGATATAAGAGTCTCATAGGCTTTACTGTCTGGGCTGGCTTTGAGCCTTGATCCTTAGATCTCAGCCTTCTGAGTAGCCAGGATTACAGGTGAGACCAACACCCATGCCAAATAATCCACCGTAGGCAAAGCTTGGAGCTGGACTTTGGGTGGTAGAGGTAAATGGGTGCTGTAGTATTGGGGGCTGCCAGGGTTAAGACTATAAAGTCAAGGTAGAGGTGTCTAGGGAGAGCTTAGGAAAATGAAGAGGAGAAGAGATGGGAGCATCCTCCTGATGAGTGGAGGATGAGGGAGGGCCATATGGGGAGCAGCTAATGTAGCTGGGTTTTTGAGGCCAAACAGTACCAAGGTTGCTGAGAAGGCAGGAAGCATATGTCAAAGGCGTCCCCAGCAGTAACAGCATGGGGGCTGGAAGCACTGGTGCATGCTGGAGGGAGAGGGGATTTGAGCCAGAAGTGGTCAGTTTTTTGTTCCTTGCACAGAGAAATTAATTTAGGATGATTTTTATGTGTTTTACAGCCCCCTCCAGCACAGTCGATGGTTCAAGCTTTGGAGTTACTCTATGCTCTGGGAGGTAGGCCTGCTTCCCTTATTATATGTTCTCCTATGAGATGAGAGCTAGGTGGATTCACAGTAGGGTTCTTAGTGTCTTTGGGAATGGGGTTGTTTCTTCTCATATGGCTATAATTTACTCTATTGAAATAGAATTTGAGACCATAATTAGAGTAAAAGCTACTTATAACAATTTATAAAGCATACCAGTATGTGAGTACTTGGGTGGTATTTGCAGAATGTAAGTTTCAAGTTTTTATGTAGCCGTAGTGCTTTGTATTACTTGTGCTTTTAGTGTCATATCTAAGATAACATTGCCTTAGAGCCTAAAGTAGTAGCTCAGTGGTAAGCAGAGTGTTTAGTTTATATGAGAGCCTGGGTTCACACCCATCACCCAAACACAAACCAGCCAAACCCCCAAACAACATTGTAAGGACTGGGGGTGTAGATCAAGTAGTAGAGCACTTGCCTACTAAGCGTGAGCTGTAGGTTCAATTCCCAGTACACAAACACCAACACCTCCCCATCCCTACACACGCACACGCACATGCACACACACACACAACCTTACCCCCATTCAATTTTACTCCATTGATTTTCTTCAAAGAATTTTATAGTTTTCCTTTACATTTAGGCCTGTGGTCCATTTTAGGTAATTTTTTGCTTGTGAAACCGTTTTCCTTCATTATGTTTATGATGTTTCTCTGGAATATATAGTCAATTGTAGGTTTAAAAGTTCTCTACTGATTTACAAGGTCTTCAGTTTTGTCTGCATATGACCAGCCCAAAATAAATGTGTTGGAGTAAGTTTTTGGATTATCTGTATTGAGATATAAGAAATGTTGACTGTGTAGGATTTTTCACTTGGTTGCTTTTCCTCCAGTCACACAGCAAAAGTTAAAATAGTCCAGTGTGGGAACATACCTATAATCCTAATTTCAGGCCAGCCTAAGACCCTATTTCACCCCCTATTTTTCCCCCCCTTCTCCAAAGTTATACTATTCTTTACTGTCTAAATGAGCTGGAAAATGTGGAGAGAAACCCCAGAAGAACAGCCTTTTCTGTCTCACTCTGAGCACTTGTAGTGTTTGTTTTACTCAGTAACGCAATTGTCTATCTCCTGGGAGTCTTGGGAATGTAATGCCTGTATTGGCAAATGCTAGATGCCAATCAGGAAGATGGGGAATTGGAGGAGTTGGCTCAGTTCAGTAAACTGCTTAGGGGCCAGTTGGATAAACAGGTCTAATGTTGGTACCACATCTGGGATTTGGCCAGGGCTGGGATTTAGAGCTCTGAGAGTTGCTGGCCATATGATGGCACATGTTCTATGTGAAGAATGTGGTGTGAGGTAGGCTGCCATCCTTCCAGATCTGACCTGTTGGGTCCTGGGAGTGGGAGAAGATGTAGACGGTGACTGAACAGTAGCCATAAGGAGGTGGTGGAGAACCTGGAGAGCTGTGGTCTCAGGAGCTGGGGGAGAGTAACTGCCAAAACAGAGGGAGCAGAGCCCAGCACTGCTGAGACAGTGGGAAGATGATTGTGGTGTCTTCAAGCTGTTGGGCCAAGAACAGTGTCTGAAACACAGGAGAGAGGGCTGGCTGTGGGCCAGGGAGAGAGTGGGGGCAGAAGTTACAGGGCTATTGTCTTACAATAATGTCCTTGAGGAGAAGTCACTAGACACAGCAAGCCTTTTTTGTTTTTGTTTGTTTTAGCTGGGCTTTTGGGAACTCAGTGGAAATGTCTGATACTGTGATGGCTCTCTGGGGTCAAACCCAGTTTGGTGATGCCTGAATCATCTTTTGGACACTTTTTTTTTTTTTACATTCATCTTGTATTCTCTTACCATTTGTACATCTTCAACAGAATGGTACATGCCTTCTGATTTCTTTTGTTCTTTTGCAGGTCTGGACAAAGACTGTCGCCTAACTGAACCACTTGGCATGAGAATAGCAGAGTTTCCTTTGAATCCCATGTTTGCCAAAATGCTGCTTGAATCAGGTGGGTAGGGCCTGACAGCTCATGTTGATTTTATTTTGGTATCAGAGGAGTTGTTTTCTTGAATTCTGTGAACCCTGGGAGAAGAGAGCCTAATCATGGTTAAACAACAACAGATAATTTACTTTTGACCAATAGTAGTTGTATATGTTTATGGAATACGATGCAGTGTTTCGATCTATGTGTATAGTGTAGAAAGATTCAGTTGGTTAGCATATCTGTCACCTGACCAACTTATTTTCTCTAGAGACAATGTTAAAAATCTATTGTTTTAACATTACTCTTAACTGTGATTACCATGCGGTACAGTTGATCACCGAAACTTAACTCCTAATCTGAAACTTGGTATTCTTAGAGCAACTTCTCACATTTCCTCATCTCTCCTCCTTTTCCACCTTCTTTCCTTGCAGCCTGTGGTAATCGTCTTTCTACTCTATTTCTGTGAGATAGACTTGGTAGATTTCACACGTAATTGAACCAGCTTGGTGAAAGTTAGCTGTAGTGATTTGGAACAACTAGATGGTCTTAGCCTTCCACAGGAAACAGATCCTGAGTGTGGGGCTGGGAGAATCCATACACAGGCAGGAAACTAGGAAGGCAGCAGGAGAGCAGTTTGCTCTGTCCAGTGCCCTGCAGGGTTGGTTGCTGCAGACTCTTTCCCATGATTCAGCAGGCGCAGCAGCCACACAGTACCATCCTGCCCTTGTTAGGCTTTGGGCTTCCCAGACAAAGGAGCACTTGTGAGAGGCAGGACACTTGTGGCACCTTGCAGAAGGGCCAGGGCAAAGAAACAGGAGAAGGCACACCCCACACTCCCCGTTCCTAGCTTGTGCCAGGATTGCAGATATCCACATGGGAGAGGAGGGAGTAGGTAGGTGTGCGGCTGGCCTGCCCTTGGTGATGGAGCCCTCAGTGTTAGTGCTGAAATGCAGAAGAGCAGCTCCTTTTGCCAAAGTTCTTCATACTGCCATGTATATAGGATATTCTAGCTGGTTGAATGAAGCACTTGACAAAGAAACTCTGGAAGCACTATCTTTACATTTGCATGTGGTACAAAGAAAATACTAGAGGGGCTGGGAAGGTGGCTCAGTGGTAGAGCGCTTGCCTTGCATGCCTGAGGCCCTGGGTTCGATTCCTCAGTACCACATAAGCAAAAAAGAAAAAAGCCGGAAGTGGCTCAAGTGGTAGGGCGCTAGCCTTGAGCTGAAGAGCTGAGGGCAGCGCCCAGGCCCAGAGTTCAGTCCCCAAGACCGGACCCAAAAAAAAAATAAAAATAAAAGAAAATACTAGAAAATGTCCTTCATTTCTTGTAGCTACATTGCTGACATTTTTTTTTTTAAAGTGATGCTGGATTAGAGTGAGGGCCTTGCACATGTACTGAACCTCAGAGCCAAACACAGCCCAGCTTGTTGATTCTTACATAATTGTAAACATACTTTTTATTTTCTAGGAAATTTTGGCTGTTCTCAGGAAATTCTAAGCATTGCAGCCATGATGCAGATCCAGAATATCTTTGTGATCCCTTCAAACCAGAAATCTCAGGCAGTAAGTGCAGTCTCCTTCCCAAGCTGCTCATAGTCTTACTTCATTTTGAGCATCTCTTGTTAAAACTTACCAGAATCTACTGAAGACAAAGCTAGGCAAGTGCTATTGGTTCACATTTTAAGTGTTTCCTGTGTGTATGACATTGTGCAAAGTGCTTTACCTTTACAATTTCATTTTATCTTCAAAATAAACCTTGGATGTAAGTGCTGTTACTGTGTGTGTGTGTGTGTGTGTGTGTGTGTGTGTGTGTGTGTGTGTGTGTGTGTGTGTGTGTGTGTGTGTGTGTGTGTGTGTGTGTGTGTGTGTGTGTGTGTGTGTGTGTGTGTTATATGTTATATGTTACCATATATATCAGGGTCTAGATGCTGTCCCTAAATCTCTTTGTGCTCAAGGCTAGTGCTCTACCACTTGTGGTTTTTGATTGGTTAATTGGAGATAAGAATCTCATAGGGACTTTTCTGCCTGGGCTAGTTTTGATCTGTGATCCTCAGATCTCAGCCTCCTGAGTAGTTAGGATTATAGTGCCTGCTGCTGTTAACATATTTTAAAGATTGGCACTGAACTATTAGGAAACTCCTTCATGGTTGCACAACTGGAATTGGAGGAGCAGGCTTTCATAATCTAGACTTTAACCCTTGCATTGCTGACTTCAGGTGCCCTTTTGGAGAACTGCCACTCAGGCTACTCTGCAGAAACATTGGGGGGGGGTATGTTAGCGGTGTTTCAGATGAAGCATTCAGAGCTAGAACTGAGATGGCCAGACTGCCTAAGACCTGCTTAAATAGGTCGAGTTGGAAAAAAAAGTTTGAGTATTGCTGAGTACCAAGAGGGAGGAGATAGAAGGATGGAGGTGGATCCTGGGGGAGTGGATTGTGCAGGGGAAGGAGCCCTTTCTCAAGGGTTGTCACCTCCTAGAGAGTCCTGTCTACAGATTACGGGGTTTCTTGCCTCCACAGCCCAGTAGTGCCATCTATTTCCTCAGGATTCTTATTTATTTAACTCTTTATTGACCTTCTTAACAGCCCTACCTCAGGACACACAAACGAAGTTGCAAAGGGAGAAAATGGAAGTTCTTATCTCTTTGTCTAAAATTCCAGTAAATGTCCTTTCCCAGCCATTCCCTGATTTCTTTTTCTCCTCTTGACACTTCCTATAGTTTCTTTTCTTCTTGTAGTTCCTTCACTAACTTTTATTCATTATTGTAACTCAAATGCTCACAACAGTGCTTGTTCTAAGGTTAGTGCTTGGCAAAAATCTGCGGAGAGAAAAAAGAAGGGAAGGGTATGTGACACTTACTTCAGGAGAAGAGTTCTGGAGTTAATGAAAAGATTTGCCTTCTTGATGTATCTGTACCTCAATCCCATGGGAACAAATCATCATTCAGGATCTTACAGAAAGAATTCGGTGATGGAGTGTGAAAGGACTGCAGCTAGCTCGTGTTGGCCTTGGGGTGTGGCATAGTCAACCCCTTCCCCCCCCAGGAGCCTACACCATGTTGGGATGGGAGAGAATGCTTCTGAGAGAAACCATTCCGACTGGATCGGGGAAGGCTGAGACAGGGACACAGGCATCCGGTTCTGGTGCCTGGGACTTTATAGTTCATTATTTTCATCCACAGCCATCTTGACAAAGAAGTTTAATTTCCAGATTTTAGAGATAAGGACATTGAGGCCAAGCAGGGTTAAGTAACGAAGCCAAGGGCTTTTAGGAATGCGGCAGGGCTGGGAGCAGTGTGAGCCAGGCTCCCTTCTGAATCCACAGCCATACGCTGTTGATCTTGCAGTGCCTCTCCCAGTCCTAGTACAAGGGGTTTGTGGAGATCAACTTGTAAATGAAGCTTTATTTGTTCCAGATTCGAGTGCACAGGAGATTTGCTGTGGAAGAAGGTGACCACCTCACCATGCTCAATGTGTATGAAGCATTTATCAAAGTAAGCATAGCTGTGGTTCACACACCCAAAACCCAACTTGCAGTGACGTAGGAATTCACAAAAAACCAGAGGAGACCCTCTATTTCATATAGGGATTCTTGCCACATAGTGTTCCTGGAAGGAATACAGGATTCGTTCATTGTTCTTCCTTGGTTGGAGACATGGCACCCTAGTGGTGTGCTGGCTGCTCAGTGCCTACATCCAGTGTCCTCCCAGTCTGTACATCTACTGTGTAGTGGACAGAAAGGCAGCATTTGAAAACACGTCCTGCCACATGGCAGTGTTGAGAACAACTTCAAGTCTTGGATGAACCTTCAAAGTTGTCCCAGCTGCCAAGAGAAGATGCGTAGGCAAGTGTCTGTCATCACATACCTGGACCATATTTGCTACAGTCCGTGTTAACTTTCATCCTTCATGTTCAGTAAAGCCATGAACAAGTAAGAGAGCTTAAAGGTTTCACCAAATATCTTCAAAAGACTGAAGCTGATGAAAATGGTGAAAACAGAAACCTCATATAAAGAAAAGGGAATGATATTTTGTATTTTCACTATTTGTAGGGCTTGAACTCGGCCTGGGCACTGTCCCTGAGCTCGTTTGCTCAAGGCTAGTGCTTTACTACTTTGAGCCATAGTTCCACTTCCAGTTTCCTGGTGGTTAATTGGAGAGAAGAATGCCACAGACTTTCCTGTCTGGGCTGCCTTTGAATCACAATCCTCAGATCTCAGCCTCCAGACTAGTTATGTTTACAGGCATGAGCCACCAGCACCCAGTCTCTTTTGTATATGAAGACAGGATTTATTCTGTAGTAAGGTCAGTGCTGGGATTATAGGTATACACTATCTGTATTTATTTCCCTTTTATCCAGTTCTGGGGATGGAATTAGGCCTCATACTTGCTAGGCAGGTTAACTACTACTTTGGCCATGCCTCCAGCGTTTTCTTTTTGTGTTGGTTATTTTCAAAGTAGAGTTGTTTTATGACAGGGCTAGTCTGGGCTATCTGTGCTTCCCACATTGCTGGGTATGATAGACATGTATCACTGTTTTGTGCCTGGGTTGTCCTTGACTGTGATCTTCCAATCTCTGCCTCCAAATAGCTTGGATCACAGACTTGAGCCATTATGTTTGACTTGTATTCATTTCTTTATTTTTATTTTTACTTTTTGTTGGTCGTGGGGCTTGACCTCAGGACCTGGCCACTGTCCCTCAGCTCTTCAGCTCAAGGCTAGCGCTCTACCACTTGAGCCATAGGGCCACTTCTAGCTTTTTCTGCTTATGTGGTGCTGAGCAATCGAATCCAGGGTCTCATGCATGTGAGGCAAGCACTCTACCACTGAGCCACCTTCCCAGCCTCTATTTACTTCTTAAGATGCTTCTTTTACCAGAGATATGAGAAAGATTTTTCCAGTTAGTGAGTGGCTTTTGGAATAATAAACCCCTATCTCTTTACCAAGACTTATGGATACAGTTAAAATTCTTTTGCTCAAGTTTCCTTTTTTTGTTGTTTGTTTGTTTTTGTTTTTTTTTTTTGTCAGTCGTAGGGCTTGAACTCTGGGCCTAGGCACTGTCCCTGAGCTCTTCAGCTCAAGGCTAGGACTCTACCACTTGCACCACAGTGCCACTTCCAGTTTTTTCTGTGTATGTGGTACTGAGGAATTGAACCCAGGACTTTATGTATGCTAGGCAAGCACTCTACCACTAAACCACGTTCCCAGCTCCTCACCATGTTTTCGCTAGCTGCAGATTGCATTATTATTGGAAAATCCTATATAAATTACATTTTCTTATATTTTTTTTAAACTTTCCTGCCTGGCTTGAGCAGTAATATAATCAAAGACATGGTCATACTTCAGAATGCAGAAGAAAATTAAGGATTACTGGCAGAAAAACCATACTTAGGGGACAAATAAGGAACACTTGGAGATAGTTCCAGCATGTGACAAGAGTCATAAAGTGTAGGCCAAAGCCTACCAAATAATAGAGATTGGTTGAGAGTGAATTTCTGGCAGGTGGCTCTTTCTCATTGGGCTTAGATTGACAGCAGCTTCTGTGTCCTTCTCATTCACTCCTCAGTGCAGAGAGCAAGGGAGATTGTAAATGTAGAGAGATGGGACAAAAACATAACAAAACCAAAGAACCAGATATGACATGAAGTTGTCTCCAGATGATAATGTCTCCCCATATTGGGTCTCAGCTTTCCTAATGCTCTGTCTGTCCTGCCCCATTGTTCTGCAGCACAATAAAAACTCCCAGTGGTGCCAGGAGCATTTCCTGAATTACAAGGGGCTTGTCAGAGCTGCAACTGTGCGAGAACAGTTGAAAAAGCTGCTTGTGAAGTTTCAGGTGCCCAAGAAGTCCAGCGAAGGTGAGTGGGTGTGAAGTGGCCCTGTGGTGACTTCCCTTTCTTTGCTTAGCTGTGGGTTGATAGGTGGTGGCATGGCGTGCTGTCCCTACATCAGGCTTCGCAGCTTGAACTACTTAATCAATGAAAACCTGAAGGTAAAGTTTGTGTTTCTCTCAAGGTGATCCATCCATTTTTTATTTCTGAGGCTTCTTACCAAGATTTTTAAAGCTATGATGGCATATAAGAGTCTTAACACCGACAATGGTGTGTCTACGGGTATGGATTTGTGTTTAAGGCAGAGAGAGCAAGTTCATGTGGAAGTGAAAGGAAAGCCCTGAAAGAAGGGAGACTCTCCGGAGTGAGTGCCAAAGAGGAGTCCACTGGAGTCCTCTCCGAGGGTGGTTATTTTAGTATGGGGCTCCTCCCCTATATCCTCCCCTGGGCTTTGCACTGATTTCTCAATGGCTTGTACATATGCTGTCCTGGCTCTTTTCATTGGTTAAGTGGGAACCCAGGGCATTATGGGAAGATGTATTTGAATGGGAACCCAAGTTATCATGGGAATAAGAAGCATCATGACAGGCCAAATATTATCTGCCACATTTATGACCACTACGTTTTATTTCTACCTTCACACATCATACAATTAATATAATGATGGTCATTGCAAGAAAATTAATTTAATTGAATAAAGTTCACGGCTATTACATACACATCGTATTTTCTTTTCAGATGCAAGTGTTAATAAAGCAAAACCATGTGTTTAGTGTAGGTGGTCACCTGGGGTAAGGCAGGTAGTCCCGTGTCATGTGGTCTCTGGCCTGTAGCACTGGTCACGGTGGCTGTGGAAGACATGGTAGGGTGGACTAGTGTTGGGCTCTGCAGACTTCTCTCTTTCTTCTCCCTCTGTGAGGCATAGCGGTTGTGCCCTGAGTGGGTGGAGTTATGGGAAAGGCATCATTCAGGATAACACAGCTGATAGTCAGCAGAGCCCAGTTGTTGCTGCTCATCAGCCTACATTTTGGAGGTGACATATCTGTGCATCTGTTTAGCAGCAGTTCCTTTTTTTGTGTGTATGGTGTGGGTGTGTACGCAGTACTGGGGACTTAAACTCAAACACTCATGTTCTCAGTTTTTTTGTTCATGGCTGGTGTACTACCACTTGAGCCACACCTCCCGTTCCAAGTCCTCCTGATAGTCTTAATTATGTCTTAGACGCTCAGCCACATTCTCAACCCTACAAGTTTTCTGCTATCATTTTTTGAGTGCCTCTAGCAGGCCAGTTAGTGTTCTGTGTTAATGTTATTTTATTTGTTTGGTGTGGGGGTTTGAACTCCAGAGGCTTGTGTTGTTCCATGTGAGCCATACTCTTCCAGTCCTAATGCTCACAGCAGCTCTGAACTGTGTGCTGCTGTGGCTGCATTTTATAGATGAGAATCATGAGGCTCACTTGCTGAAGTATACACACAGTGAGTGTAATGTGCAGGCAGTTTTATTTCAGGGCCTTATTTTGTCCAAGAGCAAGAACCAGGTCTTTTGTCATTTCTCAGTCACCTGCTCTTAGCATAAAGGCAAATATGGGCTGCCTCGGATTGTGCTGGCGGACATTTATTTGGCAAGGAGAGACACAAGGCTGGGCTGGTTCAGGCGATGAGCAGCCTGGAGGCATGAGGGAGGGCAGTCAGGCCTGGATCCTGTGCATTCCAGCACAGGCCTGAGCATGCAGAGCCTAGAGCCAGAGAGCATGTCATCATCACTGTTGCTGCCTTGGGCAGGTGATCCAGATCCCGTCCTGAGATGCATCGTCGCGGGATTCTTTGCGAATGCAGCCAGGTTTCATTCTACTGGAGCTTACAGGTAACATGATACTTCCTGACGTCATTTGTAAAGGGGAGTCTTTAAAGTGACAAAAACAGAAATCAATGGGCAAACAAAAGAAATCAGATTATTTTGAATTATACCATGCCTCCTTCCAGAACTGATTAGAAGATAGCTTTACGCAGATTATTTTAACTCTGCAAGGGGCTCTAAATACTCAGTGTGTCCACATGTTGCATAAGGTGACAGTTCTAACCATGGAATTGTCAGACTGCAGGAAGCCATTAATCTGCTTTCTCAGGGAAGTTATTTTACCATTGAGTAGTTTTGTCTTTAGAGTCCTTTAGGCCCTAGACACTGGTACATTGTGCTCAGGATGTCTTGGAGCTGGGCAAGTATCTTTTCCTGCAGCCTTAGTTCTTCTAGTCCTTTTTCCAGGTACACAGGAAACTGCCTGTCGCCAATGCCTTTACCATATTCAAATACAGTGAAAGCCAAAGTGTACTTAGACTGTCTTCTCCAAGCTAAATGTTCCTAGTTTGTTGGAATTGCTACTTGACGTCTGCCCCTCCTGACCATTGGCTTAATGTGGTCTCATAACTTACTGTTAGCTATGAAGTTTAGCCATCATTTTATCATTGGATTTTTTTTCTCCTACTTTCTCTGCTGTTGTGGATAGGACTCATAACCTTGCACATGTTAGGCAAGTATTCTACCACTGAGCCACGTAAGAGTAGACAGGCCTGTTGCCAAGGCTATGAACTTGGAATTTTTCTGCTTTGGCTGCCTACTAAATAGCTGGGATTACAGGCATACGTCACCATACCTGGCTCTTTCCTTATCCCTAATAAAAGGCTTTTTTTCTGAGTTCTTTTTTGGATTTCCTCTCATTTTTTTGCCGTTAGTCTTTTCTTTGGAAGGCTGTACTTTTTTTTCCCCCCTCAGAAAATATTAGACTCTGTTTTCTGACAAGTTCCCTTTCCCAGGACACTAAACTTCTGTTAAAGGGTCCAGAATTCAGTGAATGTTTTTAATTTTGGCAGCCAGATCTGCTCAATCTAGTATGCTGGAAGCTGTGTGAACATTAAATCGAGGCATGTACCTTGTCTTTAGTGAACTCTCATTAGTCCAGGTCAGCGGTCTAGCTCCTTAGGGCTGCTGCCTGTCCTGGGGGGGTGGGGGGGCTCTGCCACCTTGATCTCTGTGTGGAGGCACCCCTTCTTTTTGGGAGGGGAGACCCCTTTTGGAGAGGCCTGAGCTCCCCCAGTCAGTGCCAACTTGGGCATTTTGATTGTCTTTCTCATTTTAAGAGTGTCACTTAGCCATGGTGATGGGCTTTTTACAAATTTCATCAGTGTCCTCAACAGAAATAGGGGTTATGTGAAAGGCTCTGGCCAGTCATTTTTTTGGAGATGAAATTTAAGGTGGTCATCTGGCTTTGTGATGGGGCCAGCAGGACACCTGGCAGACAGACCCAGTGCCCACAGAAACACACATATTATTCATGCCTGGTGATCTGCTCTTGCTGGTAGTTATGTGCACAGTTAATAGTTTGAATTAAATTGAATCAAATCTGAGACAGAATTGGAAGTAATACATGTTTCAGAGAATCTAATAATCCCACACTGAGTTCACTTTTTCCACCATTTCAACTTCCTCTGTGGTCTTTAACCTTAATATTTAACTGGCTGTACTAGGAAAGCTTATAGAGACTCACATTGTTCTTTCTGACTTGAAGGGAATTGTTGGGAAAGAACCTGCAGATTATAAACACACACACACACACAGAGGCAGATCACTGTATTCTGATTTTTCTGCACACCCACACATTGCTCTTCTCTTTTCTCCATGATTTATTCTTCACTTTAAAGGTGGGGGTGGCTGCAGGTGGCATTTACCCTTGGTGCATATTTTGATAATGTTAAAAACTGGGAAAGCTGGGTGCCAGTGGCTCACAACTGTAATCCTAACTACTGAGATCTGAGGATTGTGGTTTGAGGCCAGCCCAGGCAGGAAAGTCTGTGAAACTCTTATCTCCCAATTAACCACCAGTAAACCGAAAATGGAGCTGTGACTCAAAGTGGTAGAGTGGTAACCTTGAGCGAAATAGCTCAGGGACAACACTCAGGCCCTGAGTTCAAGCCCCATGCCCAACAAACAAAACAAAACTGTGGTCTTGTGAAGTGCCTTAGACAAATTGTGTCTTCCAAGGACTATCCGCGATGACCATGAGCTGCATATCCACCCCGCGTCCGTCCTCTACGCAGAGAAGCCGCCACGCTGGTAAGTCCCTCTGCTGCCAGGTGAGGCCAGCCTGCCTGCCTGCCTTGAAGCAGGTCACCACAGGGTTCCCAGAGCAGGGTCCAGGGCCTGGAGTACAGGTGCTCCCCAGGGTTGGTGGACTTGGTGATTCTGCTGAGCCGCCCTCAGGGTCTCTGATCTTACAAAGCTCCTTTAAGCAAACAGTGGTGTGCGATGAGCTCTGCACCCAGCACAGCCAGCATAGGTGATGTCAAGAAGGTCCGGTTGCAGTCCAGCTGGAGATGGCTTTGCCAGAGGAGTGTTGGAAATGCTGTGGATGGCTCCTCTATGGAGGACAGACAGAAAGGACTTTAAAGGGCTTTTAGTCTGAGGAGTCGATGGGGAACGCATGTCAGTAGGAGCAAAGCCCGTGTCTGGGGGTTGGACATCACTGTTACAGCTGGCAAGCCGACCCTGTGTCAGTCTGAAGCATTGGCTGGCAAGGAAGGGAGAAGTGCAGAGGTGGGGGAAGGCAATGTTTCTTTAAAAGTAATTTGTCAATACTGTATTTTACAGAAATATTGATTGGCAATGTGTCAGGACAGTGCCGGTGGTTCTTTACCACTGACAGACCTGGGAAATAGGCAGGGGCATGCGTGCATAGATAGAGGGTAGAAAGACCTATTGCAGGATGGCTGGTGTATTTTCGGGTTTTATGGTTTGAAGAACACTCCGGAAGCTCAATATCTCCTAATGTCCCCTGGCTCCTGAGTTTTAGGTGAGGCTTTTTCCTTTGACAGGTCTGTACACCCTTGTAACTTGAACTCCAAATAAGATACAAAGTATTTTCATCACTTTGCGAAGTTCCTTTGTGTCTCTTTAGAACCATTTCCCAGTCCTTTTCATAATCAGACAAGCCTTTGCCTGTGTTAATGCGCTTCCTAATTGAGTCCTTAAGTTCTTTTCAGAGCTCCATAAATGTGGACTAAAGCTTCTTTGTGGGTGATTGTGGTGTCTTAGGAGCCCTGTGGGGTGTATAGCTCATTTGTAAAGCACACTGTGACACTGTGTGATGCCCCCTCCCCCTGTTCCCCCTCCCCCTACCCCCGGCCAAGAGGCTCAGAGAGCAGCCTGAACACCCGTGCTTGCTACAGGGCCTGTGCGGAGCACACACCAATAAATGCAGGAGGGCCCTGCAGTCATGCCTCTTGTTTGTTTCAGGGTTATCTACAATGAAGTCGTGCAGACCTCCAAGTATTACATGAGGGATGTGACCGCCATAGAATCTGCCTGGCTGCTGGAGTTGGCTCCACACTTCTACCAACAAGGAACGGTAGGGTAAACCATCTACCCAGCTGCTGTAGCAGCCCCCTCCTGTCGAGAAGTATATGCTGCCTCTCCAATTCAGTGCCTAGTGTTGGTCAGGTACTACTGAATACCCAAACATTCCAGCTGAAAGCACTCACTCATGTGCTTCACAAGGAAGACAGTGAAAAACAAGTCCCTCCAACTTCTTAAGGAAAAAATAGCTCCAGCCCTTCTTTCTCCCTTCACTTCTCAAAAGCACGCCTAAAGAAATCCTCTCACATTTGTTTCTCAGACTGATTTTTATTAACATCTATTAATTGTACAAAGGGGTTTTATTGTGGTATTTCCATATGTGCATGTAATGTACTTAGATCATTTCACTCCCTGCTCTTTCCCCTCCTCCTTCCTTAAACAGGTTATAATGAATTTCATTATTCTGCTTTCATGCATGCACCATCAGAGTACTTTGATCATCCCCCTCATCCTCTCCGTCAGCCTGCCCATCATATACTGATTCCCTTCTTCCAACCAGTCCCCATGTTACACTTCTGTCACTCAACATGGACTTGCTTTCAGAACAGTCACTGCCCAGAGGCCAAGTGGGTGCCAGCCGCCGCCACAGGTGCTGGTTGAAACCCTTGGGCAATGAATGCTGAGCAGCGGGACTGTCACCTTTGTCACACCTTCCTGGCGTGGCAGCCCCAGTGGTACCAGTGGGCTTGTGAGATTTGCACGATACTTTATAGCTTTGTGTTCTTCATTTCTGCCAACGTGGTCCTTTCATTATCATTCACAGGCCTCCACTCTTCTAACAAGATTGGAATGGAAAGGCAGTGTTATATTTGGAAGGCTGACAGATAAATTAGAGTTCACAAATTTCCTGGCTTCAAGTGGCTCTAGACTCAGTCTTTGTGGTCTGCACTCTGCTTTTAATTTGCATGTTTATTTGCTGTAGTTACTGATGTGGTTAGGTTTAAGCCTGCTACCTTGCTGTTTTTCCTTCTTTGACAAATCCAACTATGTCCTTTGTTTCTCTTCAGCCATACCCTCAGTCTGTTTTTAGTTTAATTTTACTTTTAGTTCGGTTTTCAGATAAGGGTATTATGGCCAGACTGGCCTTGAATTGCAGTCTTCTCATCTCTTTCTCCAGAGTAGCTGGGATTATAGGCATGAATTACCATGCCTGGTTTATTTTAAAAAAAATTTTTTTTAATTGTAAAGATACTATATAGAGGGAATACAGTTAGGTGAGTACAGTAATGAGTACATTTCCTGTCGCTGGTTTATTTTTTTATTTTTTGGTCGGTCGTGGGGCTTGAACTCTGGGCCTGGGCGCTGTCCCTCAGCTCTTCAGCTCAAGGCGAGCGCTCTACCACTTGAGCTATAGCGCCACTTCCGGTTTTCTGGTGGTTTATTGGAGATAGGAGTCTCACAGTCTCTCCTGCCCGGGCTGGCTTTGAACCACGATCCTCAGATCTCAGCCTCCAGAGTAGCTAGGATTACAGGCGTGAGCCACCAGCGCCCAGCTGCTGGTTTATTTTTTGAGATAGGATCTCACTAAGTTTTGTCCAGCCTGACCCCAGAGAGCCTCCTGTCTTCATATCTTAATAAAGCTGGGATTATAGGCATGTATCACTGCCCAGCCTAGATTTTTTTCCTTTATTTTAGAATGTTGATTAAACAGTTTTTGGCAGTCAGTTGATTTATCGGCATATCATTTTTATTCTGTTGAGTCTTTTTTTTGGTTGATCGTGGGGCTTGAACTCTGGGCTTGGGTGCTGTCCCTCAGCTCTTCAGCTCAAGGCGAGCACTCTACCACTTGAGCCACAGCACCACTTCCTGTTTTCTAGTGGAATATTGGAGATAAGAGTCTCATGCACTTTCCTGCCCAGGCTGGTTTTGAACCGTGATCCTCAGATCTCAGCCTCCTGAGTAGCTAGGATTACAGGCATGAGCCACTGGTGCCCAGCTTCTGTTGAATCTTGACTCCAGTCACACACATAAGACCCAGCTTTTTTGAGCACAGTGCATGCCGTGTACAGCCGACCACTCAGCCAGACTTCAGTGTGGACCTCTGGGACTCCTTTACACAGCCCTGTGAAGCCCAGGCTTTCTCTGCACTCACCCCTTTTGCTTTTTTGTTGTTGTTGTTGTTTAGAATTTGTTGATCTATGCCAAGGTTTGGCGAACTAGCTCTTCTGTGTTTCCATTTTCATGATTCATAGCCTGCACAAGGTACTGCTCAGGGGCGCCATGAAGCCCTAGGCTCCATCTCCAACACTAGGAATAAACTAAACTCTTAAGAGAGAGCTAGAGAAAGAGAAAAATCCCGGTGCTGTTTGTTTTCCAGTGCCTAAGTAGAGTTGTTCGGCTGTTTTTTCCCTGGGTCATTGCTGTTTGTAGCCTGAGGGGAGGTCTGAACCCTCTTACTCCATCCGGGCTGGAACTGGGCTGTCCTTTGTATTCTAACCAAGATCTCAACTGAATCAAACCAAAATCTGAATCCTGCATATTAAAAGTGTAAGACTTAGGCTGGTTGCAGCAGCAGCTCCTATGTGCTGGGAAGTTGAGTCAGGAGGATCACTTGAGCTCAGAAGTACAAGGGAAGCCTGGCAATATGGTGAGACCCTGCTTTCAGAAGAGATTCCACATTGACTGAATTTCTGGTTTCTCTAGAAAAACATGTCCTGTACTTGGAGACAGAGCCTGGAGGACTAGTTTTTGAGGTTGGCCTAGATAACATAGCTAGATTCTATCTCAAAAAGAGAGAGAGAGAAAAAAAAATCTAGTACCAGTGGTCTGAATTCCCTGTTTGGTGGCAATCAACAGGGCTGAGGTGGTTGTTAGTACTTTCTAGGTGCCAGACTATTTTCTGTGTTTATTCAACCAGCTCAAGTCTTGGGGACATTGGAGTTTGTGGCTCTGTGAAGGACAGTTCTTCTCACCCTCATCCTCTGTTGTAACAGAGCAAGGGAGATTGCCCTACTGTGTTTAATCCATAGCCAACCAGACAAAAAGCAAGTGAGACCTGTTGCAGTTTCAGATATTCAGCTGCAGAGTGGATCGCCTGCAGGAGCTGAGAAAAACACAGAGTGCTGTCTCTGCTCTGTGGAGCTTATCAGAGTTAACTTGTGTGGCAGAAAAGCAGACTTCAGGCATCCCAGAGAAATGATGAGAACTACACATAGCCGTGGACTGCAGACAGTGGGGGACAGAAGCGCCTGTTAGAGTTACAGAATGCAAGGACTTAGAGAAGGCTGGGCTGGGCAGTGCTTGGATTCATGCGGCCTGTCCAGAACCCAGGTAGCCTAGAAGCTGACGCATTTTTATTCCCTTCTCAGAATTGCAGTTTCTCCTTCCTTCCTTCCTTCCTTCCTTCCTTCCTTCCTTCCTTCCTTCCTTCCTTCCTTCCTTCCTTTCTTTCTTTCTTTCTTTCTTTCTTTCTTCCTTCCTTCCTTCCTTTCTTTCTTTCTTTCTTTCTTTCTTTCTTTCTTTCTTTCTTTCTTTCTTTCTTTCTTTCTTTCTTTCTTTCTTTCTTTCTTTCTTTCTTTCTTTCTGTTCTAGAGCTTGAACTCAGGGCCTAGGCACTGTCCTGGAGCTTCTTTTATTCAAGGCTAGCACTCTACCACCACTTGCGCCACAGCACCACTTCCAGCTTTTTCTGTTTATGTGGTGCTGAGGAATCGAACCCAGGGCTTCATGCATGCTAGGCAAGCACTCTACCACTGAGCCACATTCCTAGCCCCAGAATTGAAGTTTCTTTAAGTCAAACCCACAAAGCTAAAGGGCAAATGGCTTCCAAAGTTTGAAGAATATGATAAGCCCAAATTTTCACACTTGTCTTTTCTCTCCAAATTCCTGGCATTTACCACGGTAAGAACATTTTCAGAGAGGCTGAGACCTTAGGAAACACCTGGTATGACAGACTCATTGTACAGGTGGGTGGCCAAGCCCTGCTGTTAGAAGAGTTGGTCCCTCTTTAAAAAAAATTAATTTTATCGTAACAGTGATGTACAGAGGGTTACAGTTACATAAGTAAGGTAAAGAGTACAATTCTTTTCAAACAGGGTTATCCCCCGCCCTTGTTTTCTCCCGCTTCCTCCCCCAACCCCCCCCAAGTTGTAAAGTTCGTTTCCAGCATGTTATCCCGTGAATATTGCTGTTGCGTTGGTTCACCCATTACCCCACCATTTCTGTGATTCCCCTTCCCTTCCCCAAATTAGACAAACCTATATACAAGACAAAAGGTCCCGAAATCAGAAGCAGTCCAAAGGTACTTCTATTCACATGTCCAAAGATTGATTTCCCTGGGTACCAGCTCTGGCCCCAGGGCGGCCGTGTATGGTGCAGCTCACCCCGACTCACCCCGGCTCACCCCCTGCCCAGCCCACAGGTCATCCACACTGTCCCTGGCACCGCCTGTGACTTTCCATCACTCAGCTTTCAGTGTTGCTCTCACCCTGTAAAGAAGCCCGAAATGGTTCAGAGTCTACTTTGTTTATACTCAACATTCCTTCCAGAAAAGAGCACCAAAAAAGGCAGCACAGGCACGCTGGCAGCCTCTCCATCCACAGGTCACGGCTCTGGATGTCCAGCGGTAGTGGTGGGGGTCACATCAGGTGAAGGGCAGAGCACAGCATGCAGTCAGACCCACAGCTCAATAGGAAGAACCAGCCTCCTGTTGAGAGACTTGCCTTCCTGCTCTTAAATTGTTTTCCCTGATTCTCCAAGATACCTTTGTTATCTAGGGGGAATGGGTAGAATTCTGTTGCTTCCTCCAGCCCAGGTCCTGTTACTCTCTTGGAGCTTGCTGGTGTGGCCTCGGGGTATGCTGAGGTATGAAGTACAGAGAGCCTCTGGGTGTCAGGGTGGCCCCTCCAGGCATCTCTGCATCATCTGCATGTGATTATTCTCAGTGAGTCAGCTGTCCCGTAGTTGGTGAGTGGAGGTCCCTACTAAAGGCATAAGCCTACCCACTCTGGCTCAAATGCACATTTAAGGGTTTCTTGCACTTTGGGTTTCACCTTAGAATGTTACCTGGTACCCACGATTGTGATTTAGTAGGCTTTGTGTTTCTTACACTGTTAGAGGAGCGTCTGGAAAAGAAGTGTCACTCTGAGGTGTCTGTGCTGTCTTCCAGTCTGCGTAGCATGTCGCCCCATATAGGCTGGGCCATAGCTTGAGCACAGGCCCTGACGTCTTAAGACTCATGGTAACTTGACTCATTTCCTTATTCCCAAGGTGTGGGTTCTACTCCATGGTTGCGAAGTTGAGGTCCATGCCCCACCCAAGCCTAGTCCCAGAGCCCAGGCCTTTGGTTGCAGCCAAAGAAAACCTTTCTCTGGCCCTAGTGTTGCAACTTCAGGCTGCTTGTGGCCTCTTAGGGCCATTTCCTTGGTGGGGCACTGGGCTTTTCTCCACAGTTTTTTGTATAGCGTTTGTGGAGAAGGTGGAAGAGTCTACTTGCTCACTGCTGGGTGAATTCTGGTTTCTTTGTCTCAGCATTCTCATCTGTGGTGTTTTCTCTTCTCTTGCAGCACCTGTCCCTGAAGGCCAAAAGGGCCAAGGTCCAGGACCAGTGAGCCCAGCTCGGCTGGGGCTGCAGGGACTGGCGGGCAGCAGCGCAGGTGGAACTTTGCTGCTGCCTTGAAGTGGGCTGCAGCCCGCCCCTCAGCCTCTTTGCCCTCTCCCCTCAGTATCTGCAGGAGTCTGCATGGGCAGGGGGTCCTGCACGCGGCACCCAGGCAGGGCTGGGGGGGACTGGGCCCTACGGTCAGCCTCACTTGCTGCTCACCCAGCCAGCATGCCACTCCAGCAGGGTGCGCTGCTGGCCAGCCAGGCTCTGAGAGGAAGAGGAGGAGTCAGCCTGAGGGCCAGAACCTGTGTGGGGCCTGTGGGGTTGGCAGGACTCCCTTGCTTTCCCTGCTCTGGCCCCAACTGTGTCGACCAATGAAGTCCACTGTGGGCATGTACAAGCTGCTCTCTGCAAGGAAGAGACCGCGAGCGCTGAGGACTTCTACCAAGGCCGCCAAGGACCAGGTCTGTCAGGCACAGGGGCTCACACACCAAGCAGCTCCCGCCCGCCTCTCCCCAGCCCCTGTGCCTGCTTCTGTGAGGCCAGGAGACTCACAAGGGGCTGGCCGTCGGCAGGAAGACTCAAGGGCACTGTCAGCCCAGGCTTTCGTCCTTCACAGGTGGGCTTGCTTCCCTCAGTACAGTACCGTGTCCTGGTGTCACCAGCGGGGCACCGGGCCATTCCTCAGCTCCGGCCCCACGGGAGCTCGGCCTTAGCAGGAATTCACTACAGTTTAGGCACTCTAAACTTCTGTAGCTCAGGAACATAACTCTTGTATGTTGATCTTAGTCTGCTTGCATTCTTGCGAGAACGTGGGGTGGCTCTCCCAGCAGGCACTGGGTCAGGGCCGCGCCAGGGGCTGCTTCGCTGTGACGATGACCGCACTCACAACACATGACGCCACAGGTGTTTCCCCTTAGCGATTCAGTGACATTTACCTTAAAACACGTGGCTTGAAGATGCATTTATTTTTGTACTGGTTTTAGTTTGGATCCGCCACTTTTGGCACCAAACCTGTATGTCATTTTTATTTCCATTTTGTCATTTTTATAAACGTGTAAATAGTAACGAGAACTTGTTAATAATAGTAAAAACCTTTATACCTGAAGTAAACCTGTTCCCTCCCATCCGTGAACCTTGTGGTCTGTATTTAAGATGGTCTTATTCATTGATCCAGGTGAGGGCCCACCGTTAGCTACGAAGCCCAAGGCTGAGGCAGACCTCTGCTTCTGGGTGCGGGGGGGAGGGGGGTCGCAGGAATGCAGGACGCCCCACCAAATACTCTTTGTGCCTGATTGCTTATCAGCAAGACCTTCTTAGAGCAAGCTATTGATGCTATTTCAAGAAAGCCCCAGAGGTGCAAATTCTCACCAGTGTTCAGTGGAGATCTTCCCAAACAGAGTTCTGAAACATTTTATTTTTAAACAGTTATGTTGGGGGTTGGGAAGGTGGCTCAGTTGTAGAGCGTTTGCCTTGCATGCATGAGGCCCTGGGTTTGATTCCTCAGCACCACATAAACAGAAAAAGCTGGAAGTGGCGCTGTGGCTCAAGTGGTAGAGTGCTAGCCTTGAGCTGAAGAGCTGAGGGACAGCGCCCAGGCCCAGAGTTCAGGCCCATGACCCGCAAAAAAAAAAGTTATGTTGGCATGGAAGGGAGAAAAAGCATCCACTTCGTCAGATTCAAGACCAGAGATCCAAAATGGGAGGCCAGACCGGAGGGAAGCAACCAGAAGCAAGTATACCTTCACCTGTCACCTCTGTCCAAGGGCAGGTTCTGAGTACATACATTCCCTCCTTCCCCCGTCCCCTGGCCTCGTCAGGCGGCCTCCCTGCTCTCCTGTGTTGTTACTGCCCCTCGTGGGTCCTCAAGGTCTAAGACCTTAGCTCTTTCTGTGTGTGGGGCCTGCACAGGCCTGCGGGGGCGTGGCCTCCACCGGGGCTCCCTGCTTCAGTCTGCTCCTCTGAGCCTGCCCTGCGAATGTTGACTGAGCCCTTGGACTGTGTGTGTGGCACAGGAGAGGGAGGGGGGGCAGGGTGGAGACATGAGATGCTGGTGACACCACATGGTAGTCCTTTTGGTTAAAAAGGTTTTCCTTAGAAACAAAATGCTAACCATCTATATCAGCCACCAAATTAAAGACCAATTAAAAACGAAACTGCAACCTGGTGGGTGAAATCCTCAGGTCCAGGGCTGCTGGGCTGGGGGCTGTGGACATCAGTACAGTGCAGCAGCGTCCTGGGAACAAATGTGATCCTGGAAGCTGAGCAGCTGTCTTCAGAGAACTTTTGGAGCACTGGGGCGGGGGGAAGAGGGGTTTCTCCCTTCAACTCTCAGCGTCAGCCCACGTCATACTTCCTCACCTCCAGCTATAATCAGACTTTCCCTTCCAGTGACTCACCTAGACTCCACCCGCCCAGGGCGTTGGAACTCTGGACTTGTCTATTGCATTTTTTAAAAAGAAGTGTTGGAACAGGAACTAGCCAATCACATCGCAGCTGGTTTGTCTCACAGGTGGCCTGGTTGGGCCTGCCGTCCCTGGTCTTCCAGCACTGCTCCCTCTTGTGAACAAGGCCGGTTGTGCTGGCATCTGGGGTGAATCACAGAGATACTACTTTGTTACCTTGGGTGGTATTGAACTTGTTCAGGCAGGCTTTCTCTGCCTGCTTAAGTGAAAATTAAATGAGAAGACATTTTAAGTGCAGTGTCTCCCGGTGGCATACGAGGCCTCCCCTCCTACTGGTGGGTATTAAGTGAAGGCACCAGTACGTCAGGAGCTGGCAAGCAGGAGATTCACCAGAGAGGGAGGGAGAAGGGGAGCCAGGGTCTGCCGACCTTACCCAGTGACCATAGCCTGGCCAGCGGCTTTGAATACAGTGTTCATTTCTTGGACGTATTTATCTGTGACCCCCAAGAGGTGAGAGATCATGGGTTGGCTTCAGAGGGCCTGCTGCTGCTGTCTAGATGGAGCAGCCTGGCAGGCGTCTCCCCGTGCTAACAGCATGCTGTCCAGGCGTGTGACGGAGTGATGCCCTCGCAGCGGTTCCACACCCCCACTCAGTGTTTTCAGTGGCCGTCAAAGCCACCAGGAGTAGGGCTCATTCCACCCCTGGAGAGACATAGGCCCGTGGTTCACCTTCAGGAGAGGTGAGTGAACTTGCTGGAAAAACAGACAGCTGGTGTGTGGGGGAGGGAGGGTGGGCAATGGGCCTTGTTGGGGTTGATGGGATCCAGCGCCTCCATATTCCCCATAGGAACTAACATAGGACAGGTTGCATCACCGGGTCTTGCCCAGCAGCATTGTCAGGTGGGATGTGATGCTGTTCACCTGCAGGCTCACCTGCTGCTTCCTCTCAGCTTGTGCGGTGCCGCGCCTCCCAGGCCCTCGGAGCTGGCCAGGATCATCGGCCAACACCGAGGCTTGAAAACCCCTCGTGAACCCTTAGCATCAAAGGTGGGCTAATGTCAGCTATTATATGGCCCTCAGGTGTGACTCCTCACTGTCTGACCTGTCACTGAGAACCAGCCAAGTTAGCACAGAAGTCTGCTTTTTTTTCTTTTTTTAAAATGGCTTTATAAGGGGCCAAGATCTGGGCCAAGTGGATGAGCTAACACCAGGAAACTTACACAATTCTCTCTTCATCTAAACTTAGCATTGCTTGGAGAAGGGTATGTCAAGCAACTCTGCATATTCCAGACTCGCGCTGCAGATGCAAGAAGAGGCCAGCTTCTGGGATAGCTGCTTGTCCAGGTGGGAGTAGGGACTGTGTGGTGTCCCCTCTGCTCCCCAGCTTAGCTAGCATGTAAAACACTTGAGATACAAGGCTGTGTGTGTGTGTGTGTGTGCGTGCGCGCGCATGTGTAAGTATGTGGAAGCTCACGCTTTTAGACCAGGCTGTAGTTCATCCTTAGGCAGGGAGGGGCAATTCCGGAGTCCCACTCTGTTCCAGCCAATCAGCTCAGCTTCTGATGCTGCAGAGCAGTGCAGTGCTGCCCTCTGCTGGCCAGGGGAGGCAGCCACTCAGCCACTGCTGTTCCTGCCTTGGCAATGGGCCAAGGGGAAGTGAACCATATTACCATGCTTTTGGTCTCTTGTTTCTGGCCACCCGGTAGCAGATATGGAGGGCAGAAGTGATGTGCAGCACTCTTCCCCAGTGCTCTCAGGTGTGTGTTATTCCATGCGATTGAACCAAGTCGTGTAGGGGGCTGAGGTTGGCTAGGTTGGTGAGAACTCATTGGTTTTGTCTTACTCTAAGTATTTCTTGGAGAAGGGTCCTCAGCCCCTTCACCATGGTGGCAACTAGCCCAGGGAATTCCTTCTCAGCCCCTTTTCTCACAGATGGAGGGACCAATCCTGACATTCAAGTTCACAGGTGTAACCTGGAAATACCTTTCCTGAGGGTTCCCGCACCCAGGCCTCAATCAGAATGGGCTCGGCAGGACAGCTGCAGATTTGCAGATTTTCAACATACCTCCCGTGCGCAGGTGCAGTCTGTTTCCTCCTCCATCCTGGCCTGCTGGAGTGATGGCTGTGACTGTTTTGTCTGGCCACAGGAGGCTACATTGCTTCTGTCCTGTTTGCTTACCAGTGACTGAGACCAGAATGCCGGAGAGCTCATTGGAGGTGTGGGCAACTGTCCTAAAGGGTTCCAAGGAGGAGGGGGACAGAATGTCACCATGGAAGTGGGCTCTCCATCCGGTCCCCTTAGGTCCAGCCCTCTTGCTCTCCCTCAGCCAATACCCTCTCTGCCAGGATGGAGACGAAACACATCCATGTGCCCTGTTCAAATCTCTGACCGTCTGTGAACAAGATAAAATAGCAGTCATGTGTGCCACCAAGTTTTGGGCTGGATTTCTAGGCAACAGTAGTCCCCAGATTATCCACCCAGGGTAGGACTTTCAGACCCAGGCCTATACGTCTGGAACCTGAGGCTGTGGGAATGCAGGTTCCCTGGGAATGGCCCCTGCTGGCTAGCAGGGCAGCTCTGGCTTCCCTGTCTAGGTGACACTGAGCTAGCTGCTCAGGTCCCATATCCTGGCTTTTAATGTGCAAGCCAGATACAACCGTGGCCCCCGAAGGTCTTCCTGGACAGTGATGCAGGGCATCTGGAGTGACAGAAATCATTCATACCTGGGGCTGGGGGGACTTGAAGGTGGAACTGGACCAGAAGGAAAGGCTGGAACATCGTGGACGGATAAGGACGCAGGCACATTGCGAGTGGATGGACTGGTCCCTGTTCAAATGGCCCAGGTGTCGGGTCGGCTCCCCAAGGTTGCTGGTGGCCTCCCTAGGGTGCTGGGGACCTGTCCAACCAGGCAGGGCCACCTCTTCTATTGCTTGGTGGTACCGGGATGCTCTGGGCAGATGTTGCACGTGGCTGCCAGCAGGGGGCGCTGGTGCCCCACGTGTGTGCTCTTAGATAACACTGTCCTACTCTGGGGGTGCTGTGGCTGGGTGCTGATCCCTGCTTGGTGCCAGTGTGCCATCTGCCCAGCCAGGCATGCTCCCAGGTGGTCTGGCCCAAACCTCAGGGCGTACGGACCGGCTCCCTCCTGTATTCTGGCCATTCTGCCCAAAGCTGGGCTTCGCCACCAGGTCCTTTAATCTCTACCACCCATAAGAAGGATACATCAATCTCTCCACTTTGCAGGTCCAACCAAAACAACAATGACAACAACAAACCCCCAAATACCAGCAGACCTTTATTGAGTTCTGATGATTGACGGGCCTGTCAAATCCTACAGAGTGCAACCTGGGCAGGTGCTGGGTGGCGGATGAAGGACCCAGCTTTCTTTGCAGACCTGAGGACTTGCAAAAACTGAGTGGGGGGCGGTGGGGGGGGAGGCGTGCCAATCTGAGGAACCAATGGGATGTTCAGGCCTGCTCAGGCCACCCCTTAATCTGTGTGCCTGTCTGTTGCACCCCCTTTCCTGCAGTCTTGCGTGGCCTAGGCACATGGAGAGAGTGGCTTGAGTAACCAGGAGCCTGGCACCTACCAAGAAGCAGGCCCAAGGGTATGGGAGCCAAGGCCATGAGGTCCAAGTTACAGCCACTAGCACTCAAGACTTGAGCCTGTCCGGTGCTAGGCTCTGATCTGTTGGAGGCCAGCCAGAGTTTAACCAGCCCCAGCTTCAGAAACGGGCCTGACAGTGGGGCAGTGGGGTCAGGTAGTGAAGGGCCTGTGGGTCACACAGGGTCTTGGCTTAATCCTGTTGCTGTGTGAGCACAGGTGTGACCCTTCACCCTGGCCTCAGTTTCCTTCATCTGTGAGAATGATGTCAGTTGATACCTGTGCATTAATCATGCTGCCTTTTATGTCTTATGATGGATGCTTTGAGATGTTGGACACTGTTGTAGGGAGGGATTGTCCCACCCAAGGCCAGCTGATCCAAGAAATGAGAGCCATTTGTCTGCATTTTTGGTTCCTTCTGCTTCCTGAGCCCGCCCCCCCCCCCCCCCGGGCTCCTCATAGGGCCTGGCCCTGCCTGCTGTGGCCTGTCCCTTTTCTGTTGGGAAACTGTCAGCAATGAGCTCTTTAGACAGTAGTCTCTGTGTCTGTCATTTTACTTGTGACAGCAGATAGCTGTGTTTTATAGAACAACCTCATAAGACAGCCAGCAGGGGTGAGGTGGCTGAACTTTTCTGAAGTGCTTACAACAGAGCCGGCGGCCACAGTGCTGAACAAGCCCTCTCTGTGCTCCTCCCTCGCCCTCCTCTCCACAGCTCCGAGCTGGAAGGCTCCAGGCAGAGCCAGTGCCAGGTGGCCTGGGGGCAGGGCAGCCAGGGGTCTACGCCCTTGGCAATGGTGCTGGGCCCCAGGCTGATGCTGAGGGTCGGGGGAGGAGCAGAGCAGGGATTCCAGCACAAGAGACCCCCCCTTTGTGCCATTTTGGCTGTAGTGACTAGGGTTCCAATTAGGGTCAACCTCCTCAAACCTGCCCTCCATAACCCGCCTAGCTCAACGAGGGTGATGGCTCTGACTCCCAGTCGAAAGAATAGTCATCCCCTTTCCTCCTCCTGCTCTTCCCCCTCCTCTTCTCCTACTTTCCCTTCTCTGTCTGGCAATTTATATGAGCCGTTTCTGGTTCGAGCCCCATAGCCCCATGACCATAGTTGGGCTTGAACTTGGGACCTGGGCGCTGTCTCTGAGCTCTTTTGCTCAAGGCTAGCACTCTGCACTTCTGGTTTGCTGGTGGTTAACTGGAGATAAGAGCGTCACAGACTTTCCTGCCACGTCTGGCTTTGAACGGCAGTCTTCAGATCTCAGCCTCCTGAGTAGCTAGGGTTCCAGGCATGAGTCACCAGTACCTGTCTAGTTCCTGGTCTATACTCTTAAGGATTTTCAAGGCGTGGAATGCACTTCTGTGAAGGCAAGTTACATTGCTCCTATTTTAGGAATTAAAACAAATTTTTAGTAACACTTGTTTACAATTTAAGAGAACAACAGTTAAACATATTAGCATAAATGCCATTTTATGACTGATAACCTGTATTTCCCACATACTACATTTAGGGGAGAAGGCAGTATGGCATTGTTTGACAGTTTTTGCAAATCTCTGTCGTGTCAGATTTAATAGAAGACAGATAACTAGATTGTCCTTTCTGCTTCAAAGTTGTTGCTGTTGTTTTGGTAGGGTCTCTCTATGTAGCGAAGGCTAGGTTCAAACTTATCATCCTCCTGCTGCTGCTCTTCCAGTGCTGAGATTATAGGCATGTACAGCATGCCTGGCCTATGTTCAAGTTTTGAGGTTAATCCTACAATCTTGGAGCATTCCACCAAGAGTCAAAATTTCCCCCGAGAACATAAAAGACATTTTTGTATTACTATTATCATTATAGTTTTGACTTTTCTGGGCTTTTTGCATAGTCTCCGAAGCCTCTAGATGTACTTAGAATACATACTTCTTCTTCTCTTTTTTTTTTTTTTTTTTTTTTGGTTGATTGTGGGGTTTTAACTCAGGGCCTGGATACTGTCCCTGAGCTCTTTTGCTCAAGGCTAGCACTCTGCCACTCTGAGCCACAGCTCTACTTCTTGTGTTTGAGTGATTAATTGGAGATAGCAGTCTCATGGATTTCCCTGCCTGGGCTGGCTTCAAACCGTGATCCTCAGAGCTCAGCCTCCTGAATAGGATTGCAGGCCTGAGCCACCATGTTAAAACTACTGTCATATTTACACGATGCTAGATTCTTCCATTGTCCCATTTTGCATGTGAGAAAACTGAAGTACAAAAGGAGGTAGCAATTTGTGCAAGGTCACGGGGCTGGGCTTCAAAGCGAGGCGTCTGGTAGGTGGGAAGTCACTGAGCAAGGACCTTGATTTTGGTGCCTTGGTCTCTCCACAAGGCCCTGAGAAAGAGAATGTGTTTGAGCTCGGTCAGAGCTAGAAGGGCAGTACAGGCTGGTGTTGAGGGGGGAGGGCCTGCAGTAGGGGGGGATGAGTTAGTCACCAAGTGGTTGGGTGACAGGGCTGGAGATGGCAGCTGGCTTTGGCGGTAGCGGCGTGGCGGAAAATCAATAGGTGATCAGCGGTCCGGGGGCAGCTGTTCATCAGGTGCAGCGGAGAGGCGGGGGGGGGGGGGCGGGGAGGACGGAGGCCCCCCTGTGGGATTGATCAAACAGCCAGACACCCAAGGCCAAACTCACTAATAAAGTGAGACATTCAGCTCAGCCCTCAGCAGTGGCTGGCTGAAGGTCTTAAAAAAACCGCTTAGCTGGGGACTTCTTGCTAAACTGTCTTTGTTTCTCCAGGCTAGAGGGAGGGGAGGGAGGACAGCTTGGGGAGGGGAGGATGCCTGGTTTGGCCACCGTGTGCCCTGGCTCATTCAATGTGACACCAGCCCAGAATATAGAGCCCACATGACAAGTGTAACCCCGCTACAGCACACACCATTTCACGGCTTTGCATACCCATGCACACAACATCACGCTTGTGCACAAATATTGGCATGGGACATGCGTGTGTCCATGTCTGCACACATGTGCTTGCATGTACCTGCAGATGACAGCAGCATGCGTGCATACACACGCATGCGCCTCAGTACTACAAGAAGAGGAAGTCTAGACTGGGAAAGGAAGAAGGGGGAGGGGGTCAAAGAGTGCAGGGGTTGAGAGGCAAGAAGGCAGGGGAGGAGGGCAGGGACAGAGGGGCCTGGGATCTGTGAGTGAGAGACAGAGGGCAAGAAGAGGGCCCTGGGTGGAGGATGTGAATTCTGACACTCTCAGAGGGATCCAGACCAAGGCTGGGCTTGTGGATTAAATATTGGGAGTTACGCTACCTGGAATTCCCTTGCAGACAAAAAGGTTGCACTAAGAATTTCCCAGGTGTCATTTTTTTAAGCTAAACAAGGCCTGGCTCTTCCTTCCATTGTGTGGATGCCTCCTTGGAGCTCAGAGATTGACCTGTTGTTCATGGAAGTCTCCTGGCTAACGAGAGGTAGAGGCCGGAGGCGTGAGCAGCCTTGTGGACTCCAGGGCCCATGACTGCCCTGTCCCAGCATGTGGCTGCTGGGTGTCCCCCGACCAGGCCACTTTGGGAAGCTGTTCCTGTCACTGCACTTGTCCTGGTGTGAGGCGTACAGTATGTATTCGGTTTACACACTATACACCCATCAGCTGTTACCGCCTGCCTGGCCCTGCCCTGCCCCTCCTCCCAGACCTCCCAGCTGGGCTGGGTGTCTGCTCTACTTACTGAGCAGGCCCATCTGGGTGCTGGCTGTAGGAGGGGGCTGGGAGGAGCTCCCAAGCTGACTGTAGGATGTGTAGATTTTAGTCTCTTATAGTTTTTTTTTTGGGGGGGTGGATGGGTTGTGGGGCTTGAACTCTGGGCCTGGGTGCTGTCCTTCAGCTCTTCAGTTCAAGGCTAGCACTGTACCACTTGGGCCACAGCACCTTTTCCAGTTTTCTGGAGGTTTATTGGATATAAGAGTCTCTTGGACTTTCCTGCCCAGGCTGGCTTTGAACCGCGATCCTCAGATCTCAGCCTCCTAAGTAGCTAGGATTACAGGCGTGAGCCACTGGTGCTTGGCTGTCTCTTACAGCTTTTGGGGCTTTATAAAAACATGGATCCCATTCATTGAGACTGCTTGGAGACATTAAAGTGTTTTCTAGGATATGTTAGATGTTCAAAATACAGGGTTTCATGATGACATTTGTATGTATTATATATATTTTATAGTAAATATATTTAAATATTATATATTTAATGGAGTATATATTATTACATATAATGTATATTATATATTATATATACATTATTATATATTAAGTATATATTAGTATTATATATTAAGTATATATTAGTATTATATATTAAGTATATATTTGTATTATATATAAATATTATAGAAAATACATAATTTGATTATATTCATCTCCTGTTACCCTCATTTTCCCACTTACCCTTTTCCTGAATCGTTTCCCTTCTACTTTCATATTTATGTTTATGTGTATGAGCGTGCCTGTGTGTGTGCATGCTGACACTAGGGCTTGAACTCAGGGCTTTCTGGACTTAGCCTTTTAGCTCAAGGTTGGCGCTCTACTACTTGAGCCAACCTCCATTTCCAGCTTCTTGCTAGTGAACTGGAGATCAGAGTCTTAGGAATTTGTCTGCCTGGGTTGAACCTTGATCTTCATATCTCAGCATCCTAAATCAGTAGGACTGTAGAGAGAAGAAGGTAACAGTGAGATTTCCCGATGGGTGAATGGACAGGTACCTCTCCAGCTCTGTCCTGGTCTGTCTTCCTGGCCCTCAGAGACTGCCCACAATGCCCTCTCCCTGCCTCCCTCTGATGAAGTCATTTCATGATGCTGGCTGGTACATGATGTTCACGACCCCACAACGAACAACATCCTTCAATAAGCCACAATATTTTCCCAGCCAAGAACTTGCTGTTCCAAATTCATTAAAATTGGTTGATATTCGCTCTCCATGTCTGTGCCAAGAGCTGGTGTGGGCAGAATTTGTAACGTCATGGGGTGGCAAATGTAATGGGTTGTTCGGTTGGAAAGCAGTGAATGTGATTTTTTTTTTTAATTTTTGCAGTGCACCTTTCAGCTTGGCGATGAATCTTGGCATGGCTGTGGGGAAAATGGCTCACTTGTGTGTTTATTAAGGGAGCACAAATTGGTACAGCCCTCGTGGAGAGCAATTTGGAAATGATATGAGATCCACAGTGTGTGGAGGTGGTTTTGGGTTTCTTGGAATTCAGAATGACAAGGCAAGTATGTTTTTGTTTATCCATAAGTGAGTTTAATTTCTATCTCAATTCCTTCTCCTCCCTTCAGAATACTCATAAATCTTCCACCAGAAAGCAGAAGGAAAATATAATTCTAGTTAATTCGAGAGTGCGCAGCAATGAGGAAGTGGATTCTTCAGTCAATTACAACTCATTCTTTTGCTTATTTTCTTCTTGCAGAGGGGGAGCTGAATTTGGGGGTGGTGAGTGTTTATGTAGAGAGTCCTTGTTGAGGTTTGACCTAGAAAGGGAGTTAGAAAGGTGCCTGTGGATCGGCACTGAGTTCCCTCGGGTGTTTGAGTCCCTTTCCCTTTCTTTTCCCTTTCTCTTTTCCCTCCCCTCCCCTCTCCTCTCCTGATTACAGGTATTAGCCAGCAGCACCTTCTCTATCATATTTCTAAGGACAAATTAGGCAGGAAAGTCCTTCCCTTCCTTTTCTTCCTTCTCTTCCTTCTCTTTCTTCTCTCCCTCTTTCCCTCCCCCCTCCCTTCCTTTCTCTCTCTCTTTCTTTCTCTGGACTAAAGTTTATATTTGTCTTCTTCATCTCTCTTCCTTTTCCCCAGCTGTGGTTTTCTATGTTACATGTTTGCTGTACTTTAGCATCTTTTTTTTTGTGTGTGGGGGATGTCTTTTTCTACATTTAAAAAAAATCACAGGAGCTGAGTGTGGTGATTCATACTTGTAATCTCAGTGTACTCAGGGAGATGAGGCAGAATTACATGTTTGAGGCTAGTCTGGGTTACAAACCAACCTCCCTGAAAAATGATAAATCCAATAAACAAAAACCAAGTGCAAAAAGCCAGAAGCGTTCCAAGCAAACCTGGGCTCATCTTCCTGTTAACTCCCTCAACAGGCATCCATTATAATTTTCTAGTAATATCACTTTAAACAATCATTTCATATTGAAATGATTTTAGATGACCAAAGGCTGCAAAAAAATAATAGAGGGGATTCCTCTATGCCCTCTATCTCCTCTGACCCCCCACCCAACTTCTCTAATGCAGCATCTCTCTTTTAGTTTTTGGTGGTACTGGGCCACTCTGGCAGCTCCTTTTTGCCTTGGTTGGTTTTGCAATAGGGTCTCCCTTTTTTATACCTGATCTGACCTTTTTTCACTTAGGCTGGCCTGGCCTGGGATCTTCCTGTTTGTGCTTGTCTGTATCACTAGGATGACAGGTGCTTGCCATTCACACCCAGCCATTGGTTGAGATGGAGTCTTGTGGACTTCTTTTGCTCAGGCGGATCTCCATCTCCCAAGTAGCTAAGATGATCGGCTTGAGGCACTGAATCCAGAGAGAATTTCATATAAGAACTGCTGCATGTTTCTCCAAAATAAATTCACACTGGGCCCAGACTATTCACCGAAGCACCAACATTATTTAGATTTCATTGGCTTTTTTTTGGGGGGGGGGGAATGAGTCGGTCATGGGGCTTGAACTCTGGGTCTGGACACTGTCCCTCAGCTCTTCAGCTCAAGGCTTGCGCTTTACCGTTTGAGCCACAGCGCCACTTCCAGTTTTCTGAGTGGTTTATTGGAAATAAGAGTCTCACAGCCTTTCCTGCCCAGGCTGGCTTTGAACCACGTTCCTCAGATCTCAGCCTCCTGAGTAGTTAGGATGACAGATGTGAGCCACTGGTGTCTGGCTGGCTTTTTTTTCTTTCTTTTCTTCTGTCTTTTTAAGGTGATGGAAAAGTTTATTAGAAAAGGAATATGGCAGAGAAGGAGAGCACATGGCATAAACACGGCACAGGAAGTCATCTCTTCAGAGCATCACAGCCACCTTGTGCCATCTTCCTCCTTATGGAGCCTGGCCTTGGGTTGAATGTTGACAATTGGCATCTTTGGAGATGGCTTTCTGATTGGTGGATCTCCTTTCTGTTCCCTTAAGGTTGTGATGCCCAAACCGGACTGTTTGGGAACCTCTGCAGTTCTCTAAGGGAAGAGAACAGCACCCACAAAGGCTAACCTGGCTCCGTGAGAAGGTAAGAAATGTTTTCTTATCCAGGTGGTCTGAACTGCCCAGTCCATCTGGGGATGACCATATCTGCTCAGTGCCAAGCCGGTGTCTGGAGCTCTTCTTGGGAACTTGACTTTTGTATTACCGAAAAGTTTATAGACAAGCACTTGTGGTAATAGTTAGATATAACATATTTGTCTTAGAAACTTCATCTCTTTTGATAAGCTTTGGGGAAAAAAATGATAAGCCCTGCACCATTTAATGTAGAATACAGGATGTGACAGACGCTCGTCAATCTCCTGCTCACACCGTGCGTGCTTCCAAAGCACAATTTGTGAGTGTGCCTGCGACTAGGGTGACACTTGCTGGTTCCCCTCAGATCTCGGGGTCCTCAGAGTCTTGCTGCTGGCACCAGGGAGGGGTGAACCCTGGGCTGCAGGTCTCTGTACCTACCCAGGGGCCTGGTCCCTAGCATCTGCCCTGGTTGCCAGGGAAACAGCCCTTTATTGAGTGGAAGCCATCCCTAACCCAGCCCAGTGATTTGTCCTTGTCTAATTATTATTACTCTTTGCATTTCCCCTTTGGATGAGTAATGGGGGAGGGTCGAGGGTGGGAGCAGGAAGGAGCTGAGGGGCAGTGATTTGTGGGGTTGACAGCTCATCTTTGAGAGGGGCACATTTATCTTTGTGGAAGCAGCAAACAGTCCAATGGAGGAATGAATCCAGCCATTCCCAGGTGGATGTGTGGATGTGTGGACGGGTGAGCTCCTGCTGGTGTGGAGTGCACTGACTGGGCATGTGTGTGCACATGGACTGGAGGTGTGAGGATGTGGGCAGACTTCTCAGTCTGTGTCCACAGCCATGATCCCAGAGCATGCGTGGATCTTGTAGCTCATCATGCCACACATCTCTGTGTCTCAATGTCTGTGTCTCCTTTGCGCGAGCTTCCTGTCCCATGTGTGATGTGCTGCTGGTGAGCCTGGAGTGATGGTGGGTATGGACAAGTGCATTATAGATAATGCACGGAAAGCCTGGGTGTGTACAGGCTGGAGACACAGCTGTGTGTATGTGTGTGTGTGCGTGCACACACATATGTGATTCTTCTTGCATCAATCTGTGACCGTGGCTTACATTTTGCTTTCTAATATTGAGCTCGTGTTCATGGGACTGAGGCCACACATAGGTGCAGCCAACCTCTGAGTGTTTTATGAAATCCAAAAAGAGATCCTAAAATCGGTGCTGCCCTAAACCAGAGACACCTGAGCTGGAGACACGTCGGTGGATAAAATATCATTATTTGCATAGTGCATGTTCTGGTAGCTGGGGTAGATTGCAATATAACCTTTCTCTTTCCTGCCTTAATCCAGGCCCTTCCAATGTAGCCTTGCTGCTCATCCTAACAGAAGGGAAGGTCTGCTTTCTCACCCTTGAGCTGGGCTGGAGGAGCATCCACTTTCCTGATTGCTTACAGGTTGTTGGCAGATGTTGCCTACATCTGGCTAGATGTTGGGGTGTGCTTGTTTTCCTCAGTTTCTTGTTGATGGACCTTTTCATAGGACAATTTACAATGTGCTAGTCATACCCCTCTCCACTCCTTCCCCTCCCCTCCCTTCTACCTCCTCCTGTTTTCTCTTTTCCTCTCTCGTTTTTTCCCTCCCCTCCTTTCTTCTCTCCCCCCATCCTCCTCTCTTCTTCCTCTTCTTCCACCCTTCCCCACGTGGGCCACTGAAAAAGACCATCTTTTTTTTTTCTTCTTCTTTATCTGGCTTTTGCTCAAGTATACAGGCTGTCAGAGCAGGTGAGTTCTGTGGCCTCTGAAAACCTGAGTGTTCTATTCTCTAGGCCCCAGCAAGGGAGCTGAAGATAGTTTCTCAGAAAGGAAACCCTGTGCAATTCACCCTAGTCCCCATCTCCTCCTCTCCCCCCAGACACACACACACACACACACACACACACACACACACACACACACACACAGAGGTTCTGACTGTACCTGCACCTGCTTGAGGAGAGACATGGACCCCAGGTTCCCAGAAAGGAAGAGGCATGAGAAGCCTCTGTCTGCCTAGAGTATGGAGGGGTGCCCCTTGAGGGGTGTGGCCTCCATGGAGGAGCTCAGTGTCCTCTCCAGGTGGACACCCTTCTCTCCTGGTCAGGGCTGGAGGTGGCAGGGGCAGGGTATCATCTTGGAGAGCCAGCCAACCCTTAGCTAATCTGCAAGTTTAGGTTCTTTCTCCATAACCAGAGATAGTGACCCTGAGGCTCTATATACTGCAGAGGCAAGTAGAAACACACGAAGTGTGTGTGTGTGTGTGTGTGTGTGTGTGTGTGTGTGTGTGTGTGTATGTGTGTCCCTGAGAATATAATTAGCAAAGATGGTGGTTGGAGGCATGGCTCAGGTGGTAAAGGACCAGCCAGTGAACAAAAGCATTAGACATCCGGTTTTAGTCTGGGTCTTGAGAAAGAAAATTAGCCAAGAAGAGTGGAATGGGAAAGCAGCACCGTGGAGGCGGACGACGGTGGCATGGCAGCACATCTCCTCATGGCCATCCTTTGTGTGGGCATTCACCTGGTGAGGGGTCTGGCTCTGGCCCCTTGCTTTGGTTGTTGGGTATAGAATCTTCCCCTTAGCCTCATCTGGTCTCTGTTACCTCCTGCTCACGGAGGAAGCGGCTCTGCTTCCATCAGGGGTGTCCAGGGAAACTGGAGCCCTAGGAGGTAGAGACATTCAGGAGCAGATTTATGTTAATTGATGCTAAGGTACAGAGATCATGGTGGCGGATGAGTCTACAGGCCTGTGTTGAGGTCTCCAAGTCCAGGAGGAGCTGATGTCCCTGTTTGAAAGCAATCAAATGGAGGAAAAGTTTTCTCACTGAGGCAAGTCAGCCTTTATGCTATGTTCTACTCAGGCCTTCAACTGGTTGAGTGAGACCCACCTACACCAGGAGGCCCATCAGCTTTAACCCAGGTCACTCATTCAAATGCTAATCCTATCCAGAGACACCCTCACAGCCAAGCCCTAAATCATGCCAGGCCAAATATCTGGGCACCTCATAAGCCCTGTCAAGTTGGTATGCATGTGACCCCTATCAGGCTGGAGCAGAGGAATAGGCTGAATTGCAATCCTGACAGTATAGCTCTCTGTACCCTGAATGACCTCCATGCCAAATCAAGCAGTGTATGCGATTCATCTCCCTGCACCTCACCCTAAAATGTTGTCTTCCTTGATTTCTCCAAGCGAACCCACTTGGAAGGTTTGCCCCAACTCCATCACAGCCATGCCCAGCCCTGGCCCTTCCCTCCCTTGCTCCAAGCCCCACAGGCTGATACCGTGTCTTCGGGGCAGCGTGGGCCCCTGCTTCCAGGTGGGTGATCACGGAAGCCCTGTAAGTCTGAGGGAAGGAGAAGGAGCGAGGCCATTTCCCAGCTCTTTCCCAGCTCTAGCCCAGGCTCCGGTGGCATGTTTCTCCTCGCCTGGTCCCTCAAGTGTGGGGACAGATGACCGCGTCCCCAGTGCTGCCCAGGCCTGTTTCCTGTGCCCCATCCCCGCTGCCACGTGTCTCTTAGAATTGAGAGCAGCTTCTGCGGGAGCCAGATCAGGGAGCAGAGGCAGCAGGCCCAGGGCCGGGTCCGGCTTGTGCAGGGACACTCAGGGTCAGCTTCACGAGGGGCCAGCTTCATTCCTTTATTTGCTGATGAATCTGGGCATTAGCCGAGCCTGTTGTGTGACAGAGGCAAGTCAAGCCAGGGCAACTTTCTAACCTTCCCTCCTCTTCTTGGTGAGGTGGGTTAATGAGCCCTTCCCAGAGGCTGCTCTGGGGGAATGTGCATCATCCTGCACAGTGGGCTCTGTTGCTAAGGAGAAATAAGTCTGTCTACTCACTCACTAATTTACTCACTTACCCACCCACCCACTCATTCATTCATTCACCCATCTGTCCACTCATACTCGTTCATTCATTCATTCATTCATTCACCCATTCCACTCATTCACTCATATACTCGCTTACCCATTCATTCACTTCTCATTCATTCATTCACTTATTTATTTAGTAAGTACCCTTTTGCTCTCACAGTGTCCAGATTTTGTGTCTGATGATTAACCACTAGGTCAGAAGTAACTTTCTATCCTTTCTTCCTGGCCTCCAGCCTATGGAATGTTTTAAAGGTCATTGGGGGTATAATTTGTGAAATCAAATTCTTCCATTTTATGATGTTTATAGTACAATGACTTGGGGCTTCTGCACATACCCAAGCTACCCCACTCCATTAAGACACAGAATGTGTCCACAACCTCTGGAACTTTCCCTGATGTCTCTGTGAGGTCACCTTTCATTCGCTTTTCAGTAGCAAACAACCACTGATTCTCAACTGAACATTTAGTTTTATTTTACTTGGTGTGTTTTTTTTTTTCTTCAGAGCACAAAGGGGGAAAATGACTCATTTTTTAACTACCTACCTTCTTCCACCATTGGTGATTATGGCTAGATGCAAAACACACACACACACACACACACACACACACACACTCACACACACACACACACACACACACACACTCACTCACACACACACACACACGTTCCCTGGGCTGAGGCCCACTTGCTCCCACCTTCTGTTCTCCTGTCAGAGTCCGAGGGAGAAGAGAAGAATCGGAATTCTTGCCCTGTCTCAAAAGTAAAAGGGACAAATTAGTTTCTTGTCAGTGCACTGCAATAAATACATTGTCATTTTTATCCCCTGGTGAATCATGGTCTCCATTTCTCCCGTAACTATTATACAGTCTGCTGGCATTATATCATTTTTTGGTAATTTTATTTTCACCAATTGTTTTATGAAATTTTTGAGTTTTATGGACACTAAAACAAATCTAGCCTGCGAGTGTTATAGCCCTTTAAATCATCGGCAGGAAATCTCAAGGTTCCCCCAGACTCTGGTAGAAGGGAGCTTTAGGGAAGAAAGATTACCTCGAGCTTATAAACTGAGCAAAAACCCAGAGATAAGTTTGTAAAAGGGACATAGATCATGGTGGGTGAAGACTGGGATGTAAAACATCGCTCTGCTCAGCTTCTATAAGAATAAAAATCTAGCAGAAACGCTAAAGTCCTGGGGAGGCGGGAGAAAGGAATGCCACCTTGCTCTCACCCCCCCACCCCCGAATCCTCTCCACATGAGGTGGCACCCTCTGCTCCCAGCCAGGAAGGCCCCCAGGTACCCAGAAGTCACATCTCTTTGATGACAAGTGAAAAAAAAAGAGATAAAACTAGGGAGGAAAAAAATCCCAACAAGATGAGAATAGCAAAATTGATTTGGAAAATGGCTTTCCTTACTAGGTATTAAAATGTGAGATAAAGCTACAATAATAAAACCTGTATGTTATGGACACAAGTGAAGATGGGCAAATCAATAGGCTGAAATAGATAGTCCTGGGTGAGAACTTGGTCCACAACGACAGTGCCTCACGTCTCCTCAAGAGAGGCATGGATTTGTCGGTAATTGCTACTTGTACATCTGGTTATTTGGAGAACAGTTTTGATCTTGATTTTATTCTAGGGTCCAAAAAGAAAAACCACCAAAAAAACCCAATCCCAACCCCTGAATGGGTAAAACAGTAGGAAATAAACCAATACAAGACTGCCAGAGAGCATAAAAAGAGAAATGTTTGATTTCAAGATGAGATAGAATTGCCAAGAGAAAAGACTGACAGATTTAGCTTAAAAAACAACAGCAACAACAAAAACAAAACTTCTATATCTCAAGACACTTCCCTAACCAAACCCAGAAGTCCAATGGACGAATCGTTCCTGACATGTAAGATAGCAAAAGGTCAGTGTCTACACATTAATAAAGAAAGTCTTTCATCCTTAAAGAAAGATAACATCTGGAAGTGGCTCAAGTGGTAGAGCGCTAGCCTTGAGCTTAAGAGCTCAGGGACAGCACCCAGGCCCAGAGTTCAAGCCCCAAGACCAACCTAAAAAAGAGAAGAAAGATAACATCTTACTGAGGAGCAAAGGTGCATCATCTCCTAAGCATAAGAAAACACTTCCCATCATGCATAGCAAAGTGCTTCCCATCAAGTTTGTAGTGATGGCTACTTTCAAGGGTCATGTGACTGCCACAGAGGAAGGGAACCTGGTCAGACAAGGATTGGTAGGTAGCAGCAGGGGCTTTATGGAAGTGGAAGATTTGTTTGCAGTGACTTATTTTTAATTGTAAAGTGATGTTTTTGAACCAATGTGTGGTGGAATCACCTAGCCGGGGCAGGGACAGGGTGGGGGGTGTCTTGTTAAGTTGCAGGTGCTATGTAAAGCCTGAGATGATAAATTTTGTTTTCTCTTTTGACAGTAGTAGGATTTGAACTCAGGCTTCTTTTGAGACAGTTGTGGTGGTACACATCCATCATCCCAGCTGTGTGGGAAGCTGAGATTCGGGAAGATTGTACCTTCAGGCTGGCAGGCAGAAAAGTTTGGAAAAAAGCCGAGTGTGGTGACATGTACCTGTTATCCCAGCTATCATGGGAAGCCTAAAACAGGTGGATTGAAGTCCAGGTTCATGCTTAGGCAGGAAGTGAGACCCTATTAATATCAAGATTTCCAGCACAGAAAAATGTTTAGAAGTATGGCTCCATGATGGAGCACTTGCCTATGAGGTTCTGAGTTCAAACCCTAGTAATACCAAAAGAAAAGATCACTTTAAGCATGGTTTGATATTTTACAGGACATGGATTTTGGTAGAGAAGCATAGAGGAGGGTCATTTGTTAATCTGTAATCTGAGCTCGGAAGTAGCCAGCGATATGGAAGACAGGTATTATCTCCAGCGCCACCTTATGGCGAAAGCTTGCATTACAGAAGTATGTGCAAGAGGCTTTTTGGGATACAGGGATGGATAGTGCTGAACCAGGCTGTATCAGCTTGGATTTGCTAGGCAGGTGCTCTACAACTGAAGCCATGCCTCTAGCCCTTTAGCTTTTTTTAAAAGAAGGGGTCTTGCATTTTTGGCCAGGCTAGGCTTGAACGATGATCCTATCCCTGTCTCCCAAGTAGCTGGGATTATAGGTATGCACTTATCTTTGGGCATGTCAAGTTCTTTGCTGGGGATTGTTTTGTGCATGGTAGAATGTTGAGTTGCATCTGGCTTTATTGTGACTCTGTGGGTGGGATCATTGCTAGTGGGTAGAAGCCAGATGCACTAGCAGTGCATCCCACCCACAGAGTCACAACAAAAAGTGTCTCCAGACATGGCTAGAGTTGAAGACCACTAAGCTATAGCAAAGCCATGGCCAACAATAACAGCTATAGAGGAGTTTTGAGGGCTTTGTGTGTTTAGCGCTTAGCCTGAACACATAGCCACATTACTGTTGACATGTTTAGTCCTTGTAACATTTCCATGATTGGGGCGTAGACACCTCCATTTGGAAATGAGGACTGAAGCTAGGTGAGGTTAAGCCTTCCTGGGCCACAGCCTCAGCTTAGATTGTTGAGTGGATTAATGTGGGGACCAGGGCCTGTGGAGGGCACAATCCATGTTCTTTTCTTAATGTTGCTGAGATAAAAGTCCACACCAGCTCAGTAGCTCAAAGCATGTAATATGTTGTCAGCTTGCAGTTTTAGAGGTCCGAAGTCCTAAATGGCTAAAATCAAGGTGTTGGCAAGGCTTAGTTTATTCTGTAGGATTGAGGGGGGGGGAGAATCTGACACCTAGAACATTCCATGGCCCTCTGTCGCATCCTTTTCACACATGGATAAGGGTGTCAGTCCACTCTGGGGAACCCTAGCAACTCTAGGGAGGTTTTTTTTTTTTTTTTTTTTGGTCAGTTATGGGGTTTGAAGTCATGGCCTGGACACTGTCCCTGAGCTATTCTTCTCAAGGCTAGCACTCTACCACTTTAAGCTACTTCTGGTTTTCTGGTGGTTAATTGGAGATAAGAGTCTCACAGAGTTTCCTACCTGGACTGGCTTTGAACCATGCCTGAGTAGCTCAGATTACAGGTGGTGCCCAGTTTATCACTTTATTTTTGTGTCAGTCCTGGGGCTTGAACTCAGGACCTGGGTGCTGTTCCTTAGCATTTTTTGCTTAAGGCTAGTGCTCTACCACTTGAGCCACAGCTCTACTTCCTGCTTTTTGGTGGTGAAGTAGAGATAAGAGTCTTAGGGGTTTTCCTGTTCCAGTTGGCTTTTGAACCTCAATATCAGCTCGGATGATAGGTGTGAGTCATTGGTGCCTGGGCTACTTTTATGTTTGAATTTGTGTTAAACAAATCTGAGGGGACAGTTCTGCTGTGCATTATTTTCCTAGCACAGGGTCTTGGGCCCCTGCTCCCTTGACCCTGGGATTTGGCTCACAGCTTCACACACAATGGAGAGTAATGGGGGTAATGGAGAGACGTTTAGAGAAGAGAAATCATCACACATAGGAGGGGTATGGGGTGGTGTGTGGCTGGACATAGTATCCATAGGGAGCCTTCACCACCTCTAGGCAAAGGGGTAAACTCAACTGCCTGGAGAGGCTGCCTGGGAGGGAGGCCAAGGCCTAGGGTGGAGCCAGGGATGGCCACTCCAGCCCTCCTCCCTCCTTGTTTTACTGTCAGTGCCTCCCTGGCTGGATACAGGCAGAAGCCAGTGGGCACAGGGTCCCGCCCCCACTCCCCAGATCCCTCCAGCCTGGCTGGGGCTTACCTTGACCCCACAGCCCACTCCCTCCTCACATCCCTGCCTTAGCTAGCTTCTTCTTTCCTCTGGCCCCAGGCTGGCCTGACCAGCAACAGCTATGTCTCCTGCTGTCAGGGCCTCCAGGATGTGACAAGCGACAGATGGGCTTCTGATCAATGGACCCTGTCCCCAGGCAAGGACGTGGGGCTGGGGGGCAGGATGGGGGAACGGCGGTATTAATGGATGGGCCCGGGAGCACTGATGGATGAGCAGGAAGAAACTGCTATTTGTCTTGGGAAGTGAGTGGTTGGTGGGAGGTGGGGGGGGGGAAGGGAAGGCATCTGCTGGCTGAGAGGATAGAGCGGGAGTAGCAGAGCTCAGCAGGCAGAGGAGGTGTGGGGTGAGGGTGTCCTGGCTGTGGTGGGGGTGGGTGGAAGTCCTCCCACCTTAAGTGAGAGGCCCAGCCCTGGATGAGAGTGATCCACAGCCAGGAAGAACCTCCAGGAGGTCCCTGTGGAAATGGAAACCGTCAGAGCCTTCCTGGTTGGAGCCTCCCTGGGGTTCTCATTCTTGAAGACTTCCATGACTGCCCCTTATGCTGTTCTCACCTAGCTTCTCTCCCCTGCTCGGGCCTCTCTAGCCTGAAGCTCACTTGCTGGTTCTTCCTCTAGGCCTCCAGATGTACAATCCTCTAGGCTTCTGCCCTTTCCCAGTCTTGGGCACAGCACACTCTCCCTTCCCATGGGCCTGCATCACAGCTGCCTTTCCTGAGGGTATCTAGAAAGCAGCAATGGCTGCCTTGTTTTCCTCCTCCATCTGGTACTTCTACCGTCCTTCATTTTTTTGGTTTCCTTGATAAACAGGACTGCAGACTCTGAGGACAGGTGCCAGCCTCTTTCATGAGCTATGGAGTTTTCCGTGCTTGGAATAGCACTTACAATGAACACGTTGGAGGTGTATGTCCCATAAATGGAAGGCAAGGTTCAGACTCCAGCTTGACACTTCCTGAGTTTGAACCATGCCCAAGACTCTTTCCTGGAGGCTCTGCTAGGATTCTTCAAGGCAGCTCCCCAGAGCACAGGGCCTGGGAAGTGCCTATATTTTGGAGAGCTAGAGTCATTTCTCCTGGGCCTGTTTGGAAGAGGAGGGTTGAGGTGGAGGCAAGGGGTAGAACTTAGAAGCTGGACAGAGAGGATAGGAGAGAGTCTGAAGGTGAGACTCCTGGAATCTCTGTTTTCAGCCCCCTTTGAAAAGGTTCTCCTGTGTCGAGGGGGGAGGTGGGACAGAAAAATGCAGGGGGAAATTCCTTCAGTATTTCTGTCCCAAGATAGTAGCTCAATTGCTGGGAACAGTTGCACAGGCTGTGGCCTGAACAACTCTAGGTGGCGCCATTTGCTCAGAGTCCATCAGAATGATGCTCATCTTGTTCCATGAGATGTGAGGACAGACACACAGAAGCCCCGGTGGTTATGCCACCAGAACAGGGTGGACCTTTCTCCCCTTCCTAACGGAAAGTCACACAGCTCAACCTTGGTTCTTTTGTGTCTGTGAGAGAGGAATTCGAGCAAGATATGAAGCCTAATGAAGAATGGTAGAAAAGGCTAGTAGAGTAAGAGTGGCTGAAGCCTAGGGGCTCTCACCGTGTGTGTGGGAGCTTCTCAAGGCAGACCTCCTGCCTCTGTGTGTGTGTGTGTGTGTGTGTGTGTGTGTGTGTGTGTGTGTGTGTTGGTACTGGGGGTTGAACTCAGGGCTTTGTGCTTTTACTTGGCCCTTTTACTCAAGGCTGGCGCTCCACCACTTGAGCCACCCCTCCACAACCAGCTCTATGTTGGTTAATTGGAGATAAGAATCTCTTGGATCTGTCTGCCAGTGCTAGCAGATCTCAGCTTCTTGAGTAGCCCAGATGATAGGCATGAGCCACTGATGCCTGGCCTGGCTCTCTTTTAAGCCTCCCTTTACAGCTTCTGGGGACATATTGGGTACCTAACTGGCTTCTTTCCTCTTTTCTGTCTCCAATTTGAGAGTCAAGGAGGTGAGGGAGATAGGACTATCTCAGCCCAACCACTTATCTGCTTTGTTATTAATTGAGCACAAGGAGGCAGCCTCTTTACAATACAGGATGGTCTTCAGCTACTGGGTGGGCAGAGACCCAGTGCTCTCCCAGGCCCATCCCCCACCCCTTTACATCTGCAGTCTCTCTCCCTACCCTGGTCAGGGACAGCCCACAATGGCCGTGGTTTATTACAGCTCACTTCCTGCTGTGAGTAAATAAGTTTGTCTCCTTTAAATTCCCTGGGCAATTAGGAGAGTGAAAGACTGAGCTTTGGATTAGCATTTATTTCCTCCAAACGTTTATATGAGGCCATTTTCCCACTGACAAATCGCGGGGCAAATGGTTCTCCCAGAGACTCTGTCTGCAGCAAAGGTGCCGTGATTAAGCGGGGCTGTGTAAATTTGGGGCCATAAATTCTTTCACCCCGGTTAACGGGATTTATTTGAAACAACTGCCATTATGGCTCAAAGAAACAATAATAAACGGGGTTGCTTTTGCACCTGTTTCAGGGTAATTAATATGCACACTAAAGAGGAAAGAAGTTGTCTCTACAAACTGCCTGGCTTGTGGTTCAAAATTCAGAGTCACTCTGGGCCCATGGTGGGGGGGGAGGGGTCAGCTGGAGGCTGCCTGGGATCTAATCCAAGGTGTGTGTGTATGTGCTTGTGTAGGTGCCAGTACTGGGGCTTGAATTCAAGGCCTAGGCTCTGTCGCTCAGCTTTTTTGCGCAAGGCTGGCATACTACTACTTGTACCACAGCTTTATGTCCAGGTTTTTTTTTTTTTTTCTTGGTTAACTGGAGATAAGAGTCTTACAGACTTTCCTACCCTGGCTGGCCTCAAGCCTTAATCCTCAGCCCTCAGCCTCCTGAGTAGCAAGGGTTATCACATGCACTATTGATACCCTCTTAACCCCAGAGCTCTTATACTGTTGGTAGCAGAATCTGTAAGGGCCAGGGCTGAGCAGAATGTTCATGAATCTCTACAGTGGCCTATTGGACAAACCTCACAATGGCCTCACTGGTGGCAAATGGCAGAAACCCAAGAGAACCCAGCTCTGAGGATGGAGGGAATGACACAGGGACCCTGTCCCCTTGATCCTGCAGGAGACTAAACACCTAGAGCCCCTCTCTGTCTTTTTCACTTTTTGCCTCTGCTCTCTGCTTTTCCTTATTCTTTGTAAAAAGACAATGTTTTAGCCAGGTGCGGTGGCTCACACCTGTAATCCTAGCTACTCAGGAGGCTGAGATCTGAGGATTGTGGTTCAAAGCCAGCCCGGGCAGGAAAGTCTGTGAAACTCTTATCTCCAATAAACCACCAGAAAACTGGAAGTGGCACTATAGCTCAAGTGGTAGAGCACTCGCCTTGAACTGAAGAGCTGAGGGACAGCGCCCAGGCCCAGAGTTCAAGCCCCACGATGGACAAAAAAAAAAAAAAAAAAAAAAAGACAATGTCTTCCTAAGTGAAAGATCAAGGTGCTAATTCATTCAGTTTGTCTTCAGTCTCATTCAGGAAAGATGGTGTCCATGCATGCATGTGTGTATGTGCGTGCATGTGTGTGTGTGAGTGAGAGAGAGAGAGAGAGAGAGACAGACAGACAGACAGACAGTTTTTCTCCACCTCACCCTAGAGGGTCTTGATCTTTCCAGAACCCTTTCTGGGGAGAGGGGCCTGCAGACATTCATAAAAGTAGCCCAGAACTCACCATTTCTTCTTGATACCCATTTTGCCCTATGGCCTCATGTCTTCTGCTTATTTTTTCAGTTCCCTAGACCTGGGTAGACATCTCTACCTGGGGACTTCACTCCATGTCTCTAGCTGTCCTGTATTCTTGTTGCTGTTGTTGTTGATTATGGGGCTTGAACTCAGGACCTGGGTGCTGTCCCTGAGATTTTTTGCTCGAGGCTAGTGCTCTACCACTTTGGACCACAAGCCCACTTCTGATTTTCCAGAGGTTAATTAGAGAAAAGAGTCTTATAGCCTTTCTTGCCCAGGCTGGCTGCAATCTACAACCCTCAGATCTCAGCCTCCTAAATAGTTAGAATTATCAGCAAGAGCTACCAGCGCCTTGCTTGGCCTGCAGTCTTGTTCCTAGTGGATGTACCCCAAAGCCTGGGAACTGAGCTCACCAGGAGAGGGACTCATTAGTGGGGCTCCCATGCTCCATTTCCAGTTGGGAGTGAGATCTGTTTAGGTCCCCCGACTCTCATCCACTCTTCAGCACTTGTCTCCAGGGGCTGGGAGGCTGAGGTCCCCGGAGGAAAGCAAAGGGACCCATTTGTATTTCAGCACAGATCCTCACAGGCCCCTGACTGGTGGTGGAGCCACAGTGACACTGGAAGCCTGGATCCTGGGCCGGAATGTCCAGATTTCAGTCCCTGATCATCACTTTCTAGAGGTGTGGACCTGGCCCAGCCCTTTCACCTCTGAAAGCCTTGGGTTTCCAGCTGTGAAATGAATCTAGGGCTTAAAGTCAGACAGTGTACTGTTGAGAACTTGACTCAAGGAAGGAAATTGGGGCAGATTTGAGGAAGGGCCCGAGGCTATCCTGAGAGGGGCACTTTAGTGACCTACGGCTTCCTTAGTCCCTGGAAACGCTGAGCCTAGGGGAGAAGGCAATGCTGGCTTCAGATCAAACTCTGTGGACCTAATTGTTGAACAGTGTAGGGTTGTGTGGAGCCAGTGCTAGCTAATGGCAGATGCTGCTTGGCTAAGGTGCCTCTGGTAAGGTTGTCAGTGTCTTGAATCTGGTGTACTTGTCTTCTGGAGACGAAGTGGTCTCAGAAGCAGAAATCCATGGTCTTATAGTATCAGGGCTGCTTCCTTCTGAGGGCTGGAAGGGTCTGTTCCTGCCTTTCTCCCTGTCTCCCGGCTGTCTGTCTTTTCCCCATGACTTTGTGCTGTGTTACTCCTGTGTGTGTGTGTGTGTGTGTGTGTGTGTGTGTGTGTGTGTGTGTGTATTCTTGTAAAGATTCCTACACATTCTGAGATACTGAGGGTTAGGACTTTGGTATATTAATTTTGGGAGATACAGTTCAACCTAAAACCCTAATGAACCTGCAAAAGGCAGAAGTGATGTCTGTCTTATAGATAGAGGTCAAGGATGAGAGGGGTCAAGGGTGAGAGATCAAGCTCAGGGTATAGAGCTGGAATGAATGGGAGGTACTTTGACTCTGGTCTGTGGAGCTATGCTCCATTCAGGCTCAGGGGAGTGGGAAATGTGAAGGTAGGAGCTAGACCTCTGCATGGCTGGATCTCCAACATAGCAGCCCCATTGAGTTTATTCAGGGTCAGGCTGTCTAGGGGGCTAGAAGGAGGGCATGATGGGTGAGAAGAGATTTCACTGTGGACATCTTTCCCCAGGCCTTTGTCTCTATGCATCTTATTACTCTGGCTAGGTAGATTTTTGCTTGGCTGAGCTGAGATCAAAAAGTAATTTTTCTTTTTGCAACAGCCAATTAGAAATTCATTTATTTTCACATTATGGACATTTGGCAAAAATTTCCTTGGCAATTTAGCTCCATTTATATAGTCTGCATAAAGGGAGACAGTGAAGCTGGGGGGAAAAAAAAAGAAAAAGGCAAGGCCCCGGGCAAAAATTAAATGCAGAATCATGTATTAGAAATGAGATGTATTTACTATTGTTTTTGAAAATTAATGGTGCATTTTTAGCTTTTATAATGTAATTTAATGATGCAATTCATCTAATAATAATAAAAAAAACAGAGCCCATTTTAACTCAGTCACAGAGACCTTCTGTGGGCACAGCACGGAACACCTTTTCCACAGGAAGAGGTTGGAATGGAATGCTTGGGGCCTTTCTCTTGCTGTGTTAGGAAAAAGAAAAATAACTGTGTGTGTCAGGGGGGTTGGCAGGAGCGGGGGGGGGGTTCCATCAGGCGTATCAGTAGGAATCTAATATATTAAAAAAAGGGCATTTTCCTTTTTCCATACTTGAGTTTGGGCTGTGATCATAGTGTGGGAACAAGCTGTTGATTCTGGAATATTTGAGGATGTCTGCTACCCCAGCCTGCTGAACTCAGAGGCTAAGATGGGGAGGGGGAGGGGCAGGAAGGAGAAATGGGTTTAGAACTCCATAGAAGTTGGGGTCTTCTGGACTCTAGATAAAGCGGTCCCACTGGGACACATGCCCTTGGGGTACAAGGCGCTGAGGGTCACCCTTTACATCGGTCATTTCATTTACTTCCGTGCTATAGACAGCCCCTTCCTATCGCTTGGTCAAGAAGCTTTGTAAACTGAGATTCCTATTAGATTTTCCCCAAAGTTGGGGCTCTGCTTGATTCAGTACCAGAGCTTCCCAACCACATGGCATTCCCGCCTCTCACAGACACTGGCCACAGAGATGATAGTGATCACAAGACATGAGGATCTGTAGGCTTCTATCTGCTGTGAAAACCTAAAAGACATAGGTAAGTGGAGAGACACTTAGATATGTCACACTACACAACTTGTGTACAAGTCCACATGCACACACACCACACACACGCTTCATGTGTCCCCAGACACCTACCTCCACATGTACCCCCAACCACACACACACATTTTCCAGAATATATGTGATCACTCAGGTCGAAGATGTACTTAAGCTGGGCATCTGTGGCTCACACCTGTAATCCTAGCTACTCAGGAGGCTGAGATTTGAGGATCATGGTTTGAAGCCAGCCTGGGTAAGAAAGTTCATGAGACTTCTAAAAAAATGTTGTTATAAACAGAAAGAACAGTGCTGGAGGAATATCAATACCAAATTTCAAACTCTACTACAAAGCCATAGTAATCAAAACAGCTTGGTACTGGCACAAGAACAGACCTCAGGACCAATGGAATAGAATTGAAAACCCAGAAATGAACCTACAGACCTATAGACATCTAATCTTTGATAAGGGAGCTAAAAACATAGAATGGAAGAAAGACAGCCTCTTCAGTAAATGGTGCTGGCAAAATTGGTTAACTACTTGTAGAAAACTAAAGCTAGACCCGTATATATCACCCTGCACCAGAATCAACTCCAAATGGATCAAAGACCTCGGAGTCAAAGCAGACACTCTGAAAACATTACAGGATGGAATAGGAGAAACCCTAGGTCTCCTTGGCACAGGCCGAAATTTTCTTAATAGAGACCTGGAAACACAACAAATCAAAGAAAGGTTGGACAAATGGGATTGCATGAAATTGCAGAGCTTCTGCATGGCAAAGGACGTAGCTAATAAGATCAATAGAAAGCCCATGGATACAACAGACAAGGGTCTCATATCTAAAATATACCTGGAACTCAAAAAATTAAATCCCCCAACAACAAATCTTCAAAGAAACAACAGCCCAATAAATAAGTGGGCTAAAGACTTAAAGAGAAACTTCTCTGAAGAGGAAATAAGAATGGCCAATAGACATATGAAGAAATGCTCAACCTCTCTAGCCATAAAAGAAATGCAAATCAAAACAACATTGAGATACCACTTCACCCCAGTTAGAAAATCTATAATCAAGAACTCTAATAACAACAGATGCTGGAGGGGATGTGGACAGAAGGGAACCTTACTGCATTGTTGGTGGGAGTGTAAACTTGTTCAACCACTTTGGAAAGTAGTATGGAGGTTCCTCTAAAGACTCCACATAGAGCTCCCCTATGGCCCCGCAATCCCACTTTTGGGCATTTACCCAAATGTTCACAAACAAGACCACACTAAAGCTACCAGCATGACTATGTTTATTGCAGCCTTATTTACCATAGCTAAGATATGGAACCAACCCAGATGCCCTTCAGTAGATGAATGGATCAAGAAAATGTGGTATATATACACAATGGAATTCTATGCCTCCATCAGAAAGAATGACATTGCCCCATTTGTTAAGAAATGGAAAGACTTGGAAAAAATTATATTAAGTGAAGTAAGCCAAGCCCAAAGAAACATAGGTCCCATGGTTTTCCTTATTTGCAATATCTAGTGTATGTATGAGTCAAGCAGAAAAGGTCAGATAAGGTGATGTTAGGAAAATGAACCCTAAGATATGTATTTAAATGTTTTTATTCTTTCATGCATTTGTTTCTAAAGCATTTATAAGATTATTTCTTTGTTGCTTTGTATGTCCCTCCCCCACGGTATAACCCCTGCTTTCACTGTATTTGATGTTGTTATAATTTGTGGAGGGGAAGGGGAAAAACAAATCCTTTAAATAGGGATACAGGTGGACCTGTTGCAACAATGAGACGTACAAGTCGTATGTCGAAAACGAATTTTACAACTTTGTGGGGGGTGAGGAGGGTTGGGTGGGGGGGCGGGGGGAGGATGGGATGGGAAGGGGAAACAAAGGAGGAGGCTACAATGCTTGATAAGAAATGTACTCATTATCTTGCCCATGTAATTGTAACCCCTCTGTACAGTATTTTCACAATTAAAAAATGTTGTTATAAATTTATTATAAAGGAGACAAAACTATAGAGCCCTCTCTCAGGATCTAAGTAGGATTGGTTCCAGAATATTTTAACAATACCCTCAAACAATGGATATTCAAGTCCTTTATATAGCAAGGCATATTTGCATATAACCTTATAAATCCTCCTTTTTACTTCAGATCATCTCTAGGTTAGTTACACTCTTCTAATGCAAACAGTAAGACTCTTATCTCCAATTAACCAGCAAAAAGCTGGACATGGAGCTGTGGATCAAGAGGTAGAACATTAGCCTTAAGCAAAATAAGCTAAGGGACAGCTCCCTGGCCCTGAGTTCAGGCCCCAGTACCACCAGCACATGCACACAAAAAGATATTCCTATATATACACCCACATCATTGGGCACACACACACACACACAAACATAGAATGTACACACATCAACACTATTACCCACAGCATGCAGCTATTCAGACAAAAACTTTCCATGGATGCCAGTATTACACACAGATATGTTCTCCCACCCCCGGGATGCAGAGCCAGAAGCCTCTCCACAATGGCACACAATTCCATGCAGAGATGCTTGTACACTCAGATGCAACCTCACAGAAACACACACACACACACACACACACACACACACACACATCCCGACATACTACTAAAGCACCCATTCCAGGTACAGAGAACAGTCCCTCCCCATATCTGCCCAACTCAAACACTCACTCAAAGCCCAATGATCCAATTTAAACTGAAAAGGGAAATCCAAGTTGGAAATTAGAGGGGAGGAAAAAAAAAAAGTCCTTCAGAAAGTATAAAGCTAATAAGCTGGAAGTAGTGTTCAGCTGCCTTCACAATATCAATAACTCAGTATTGGGTTTCCAAAAAGACATCACATAATTTTTCAATGAGAAATCCACGAGCCCCGGAGATGCTGTTATGGTGTGAATTACAATGCGCGCGGCTTGTCAGCCGTCCCTGTCAGCACTTTCTCGGCTGCCTTAACGGGCGGGAAATGCTGTGGCTGCAGCCAGGCTGGTGGCTGTTACTATTTCTTCCTTTTGGAGTTTCAAATTAAGAATGTGGGGAGCTGGGGGTGGGGGTGGGGCTCATCCTCTGCCCTCCCCTCCCCCACAGGCACCCAGATCAAAACTTCTGTGGTTTGATCTGTTTCCTGAGAGGGGCTTCTCACCTCTTGGTTCCTTCTCCCCTGTCCCTGGGACCTCATTCTGAGAAGTGCTGGCTTTCACTGGGGCTTGGGAACCAGGACCAGGGTACAGGGGAGAAGGTTGGGGTCCATGGGCGGAGCAGTTACGTGTGATGTAGGTGGAGGGCATAGGGCATCTTTTTGAGCATACTTAGAAGGGATTTGGTGGCCAAGAGGAAGGAAGAAAGTGGACCATGTAGGAGGAGGAAGGGGATGTGTGTGTGTGTGTGTCGGGGGGCCTTAGGCACTAGATGTACAGCTGGGAGGAATTATGCTTATATATCATTCTGTTTAACTCTCTTGTGCCTCTTCTATTTGCCTTGGGAAAACAGGTAGTCATTGCCACATAGGCACTGGTTCCAGAACTCAGTGATTGAAACAGAACTCTGAGTAGCTTTGTTCAGAAGCAAAGCTGACTTTGCTGACCCCAGACTCGTGAATACTATTGTATAGTGCTGAGCTATTGGGGATGTTTGTTACACAGCATTGCACTGCAAAAAAAAAATGTACCAACACAAGATTCTTTCTTTTTTGTAGTTCTGTGACACCCCGGGCTCAACTTATTCTAGCATTTATTGTAATGGTGGTCGACGAGCCTGCATAAACATTTGGGGATAGACTGAGGCTCTTCAGTGTCTAGCTTCAAATCCTAGCCTTAACATTCCCTAACTATAGTTTTGAGCAAGTCATTTTACCTTTCTTTTGCTTCAGTATCCATGCCGAAGGATTAGAAGATGACTGAAGGCACTTGACCTAGGAAATCAGGATCTCCTGCTGGATCCTCGGGGACCAGCACTCCCATGATCCCCTTCCTGGAGCTCCCTTCTCCCCCTGTCATGCTTCTACAGGTCCCCTGAGGCCTACATTTAAATGTCAGTTCTTTCCTCCGAGCTTCCCAATGCAGGTACCAGGGGCTCGTGTCCATTCCTGCATGCCGATGTCTGGTGGCTGTTCTTTCATTAGTCTAGGATATATCCAGGTGCAGTCAGTTCACTCTTCTAACTTTCCGGAGTTTTTCTGCAGGAGAGACACAGAATCTTGTAGTCCCTCTCTCTTTCTCCCATATGGAGATTTAACCTGCTGCTCACCAAGGAAAGATGAACGAATCAATTATGCTTGCAAAGCTACTCTGTACGTAATTGCTTACCTGTCATCGTGTGGGGGTAATCGTCCTAGCCCTGATTTCCAGCTGTGAGTGCCGACAAAGCCAGGGGAGATGCTGAATCCTTGCTCTTTGGGAGAGCAGACCAGTGGAGAGGGAGGTCAGGAGGGCGAAGGTAATGAGAAGTTTCGAGGGTGAGAAATTCCCAGGGTAACAAATGGCCAACAGGCTCTTAGGAACCCTCGTGTCCAGCATCAAATTAGAAATGGTTCTTTGTTCTTTCAGTGTTCTACCTATAGACTTTTAATAAGATTCTTAAATACAACAGCCTTGTATTAATGCTATCTTGAAGTCAGGAAGGAAAGAAAAGGTATGCAAGTTACATTTCTTATTTAGCTTCAGGCAGGAAAAAAATGGATTCTGACTAATTGAAGCAGCAAATGAATTTAATAAGGGAATATTGGATAAGCCAGTGACATGATTACATATGAACTTAGAGTAGTGACCCTTCTACCACTCACTGGGGATGGCCAGCCTTTAATAACTGCATGCTCTGCTTTTCCAGAGCATCCCTTCCCTTTGGTTCTTTGAATAAAATAATGGACAAGGGTAGATCATACAAACAGGAAGTTCCTAACTTTATTCTTAGCAGGCATCACTAATGGTTCATGCGTGGGGTCCAGAGCAGCTACCTGGGCCCTTGTTCCAAGCAGGCATTACCAATAGATCATAGATGACATATATAACATTTCTGTTCTACAGTCAACAGGACACTCCTTTCTAAGGCAAATTAAATGATATCACCATTGCCTTAGCTCAAAGCAGCTGTAGATTTCATGTCCTATGTGGTGAAGGACTGATTGCCTTTCTTGGGGGCTGCTGAGGTCAGAGGCCATCATTTGCCGGTGGGGCGCTGTCATCTTGAGAAGCATGGCCCACTTGAAGAAGTGTGGAAAGAGCGTTCCCAATGAGTGACACATCTTCTGCCTGGCTCCATTTTTCTTTTGGGAATTCCCAAGCTTTCCATCCACCCCACAGAGCAAGTCTGCTTTGCGTCATGATGCGCTGATTCCAAAGGGTTTGCTAGCTTCTCTTGCTCACTACCTGCTTTCCAATCAGGCCAGCGGGCAGAGATGGACAGGCAGCCTGGCTAATCCGGGTTAGAAGGGAAGAAATTAGATACATCGAATCAAAGCTGGTTCCAGCCAGGGATTGCCTCCATCACTCTAATGTGAGGGAACAGCCTTCCTCTTTGCTGTTCAAGTCTTTCCTCTAGACTTGGCGATGCCCACCAATGCACTTTTCCTGGAGGAAAAGAAAAAGAAGTCAAGAAGCATTCAGAATTAGGGAGTGGATGGGGGGGGGTCTACATCCTGGGTCACCTTTGCTCTTGATGTGACCCTGTGAAGTGTGGGTGGCACTTCCTGGGAGGGTCTTGGCAGGACTGAGGAATTTGAGCATGGCCATTTGTGGGAGCGAACCCACAGCCTCGTGCAACTCTACCACGTTGAGTCACGCCACCGGCCACTTTTATGTCAGCTGTTCTCTAGATAGACCTTTGTGTTTCAGTCTTGGCCAGCCTGGACTATGATTCTCCTATTTCTGCTGCCCCGTGTTGCTGGGATGACAGGCGTGCACAGTAGACATTGCACTTCTCCTATCCCTGGGAGGATACGTGTGTGCTTTTGTGTCCAGACCTTGGTCAACATGGAGTCTTAAGATGTTTTTATTCACTGGAGCTCACCTCAGACAGTGATCTCAAGTAGCTAGGATTACACACTTGAGCCACTGCACTCAGCCCAACTTTCTTTTAGAAGAAACAAAACCCATATACATTATCCACTAAGGGCCAGCAGGCATGTTATTGGGTCAGCAGCTCTGTGCTGTGAACTTGTTTTGCTGTTTCTGGGCCATGTTTGGGAAGGTTTGTTCGCAGGTGACAAGAGGCAGTGCTACCCTGCCCTTCTTCTGGCTGAGCAACCTTCTGGATGCCTTTGCTAGGGCCTTCTGCTCAAACCAGCTCCCATGCCTGCAAGGGGAAGCATTTTGCTTTATTCAGTGCTTGGGAGGAGCAGGGGGAGGTGGGGGAAAAATCTCCCACATCTCTGGACAGCCCCATTTGAGCATGCCCAGAAATTCTCCCCGGCTAGGGGAGCTGGCAGGAACACTCCCCTCCCCGCATCACCCTTCTCTTATCTTCTCTAAGCAATGTGTCAGCATGAGAATGGCAGGTGTGCTACTGCATCAGGCCCTAGAGTGTGGGGAGGAGGAAAGTGGAGTAGGAGCTTGCGTCACATTCCATCAGCCACTGGAGAATTGGTGGGAGGCTGCACTGGGGGATGGCAGGTGGCTGGCGTGAGGGGCCACGCCCATCTTAGCCAGGAGGGCCCTTTTCTCTCTCTCTGTCTCTCTCTCTCTCTGTGTCTCTGTCTCTCTCTCTCTCTCCTGGGGAGAAATCCTAAAATCACTGTGAAAACTGAGGCTGCTGCCCTCTCCCTCCCTCTCTCCCACTCCTAGCTTTCTTACCAGTAAAATTAGGAGATGGGAGTGCTCAGGTTCCCTGGGATGTCTTTGGAACAGAATTCACTGAGTGTGAAAGTATCTAGTTCTGCATACATTATGTCATGAAACCCTGGGAAGGATGCATGTGTTCTAACAGATCAGGAGACCTTAAGAGCCTGTCCACCATTATACAAGTGTAGACTGTGCCTGGTATGATTTCCAAGCCTGAGTGCTCAGTGATAGCTTTCTAGAAGTTGGCCTGACCTTAGAAGGAAATCAAGCTCCTCTTCGATAACAGGGGTTGCTATACTTGGCCAAATTGTGGACTTCACTGAAGGGAGCTGTGGAGGTTAATGAAGGAGATTCTTCATCATCATGATCTCCTCCTCCTCTTGTCCTCCTCTTCCTCCTCCTACCCCCTCCTTTACCTTTCCCTCCTCCCTCTACCTCCCCTCCCCCCTCTTCTTTTCTTTTTGGAGGCACTGGAATATGAACTCCAGGGCTTGCTAGGTGGATGCTGTATCCCTTGAGCAGGTTCCTCCAGCCCTTTATGCTTTAATGATGCTTTGAATAGGATCTTGCGTTTTTGTCTAGGCTGGCCTGGTCTGTGATCCTCTTATTTACGCTTCCCACTGGTGCATGTGACCTTGCTCAGTTACTTTTTCTTTTAAGATTTCTTTTCTTTTCTTTTTTTTTTTTTGGGTCCGGTCCTGGGGCCTGAACTCTGGGCCTGGGCACTGTCCCTCAGCTCTTCAGCTCAAGGCTAGCGCTCTACTACTTGAGCCACAGCGCCACTTCCGGCTTTTTTCTTTTTGCTTATGTGGTGCTGAGGAATCGAACCCAGGGCCTCGAGCATGCAAGGCAAGCGCTCTACCACTGAGCCACCTTCCCAGCCCCTCTTTTAAGATTTCTTATTAGCATATGTATTGCCCAAGGGGATTTCATTGTGATACGTACACGCAATATATCCCGATCAAACTCAGTAGCTCCATCAGTCTTTCATTCTCTCCCCCCTTAAGATAATTTCAACAAGTTTCACTGTTCTATTTTCATACACACTTGTGAAGTAATTTGGCCATATGAACTCTCATTGCCGGCCACCATGAGGTCTTGTGAACTTTTTTTTTGATAGGGCCAGCCTTGAACTATGGTCCTCCCATTTTTCTGCCTCCTAAGGAGCTAGTACCTCAGGCATGCATTGGGAAGCTCTTTGGAACTGACCTAGCCTGTGTCTAGTTGGTGGAAGGTGTTTGAGGGGTGGATGGGGAGAGAAGAATGAAGAGGAGGAGCTCTGTCTTCTTCTGTCCCCAGTCTGACTCCTCCCTCTCTCTGGGACCCCAGCACCAGTAGTGCAATGCCAACTCTCTGAGGATGGCCATGTGCATTTTTACCATGTAGCTCTGCCTTTCCTCTTCACATAGGATTTTCTTTCTCTGACATCCTTTCTTCCAGGAGCTACTGGTCTTTTCAGATCACTATTTGTCTATGAGCCATCCCAGCCTTCTTCCTTTTGCTCTGGCCTCTTCTTCCTTTCTCTCTTCACCGCTCCTTTTCTATTCCTCTCCCTCTAAGAGGGTGATATGTGGGGCCTTTGAAGTCTGAGGAAAGTTGTGGGCACAACTTTATTTCTTGGATAAAGATCAGGGACCTTAGGAGCCGGCCCCCTTTGGTCATCTCACAGGCTGGCCACAAGATGGCACCCTGGGACCATCAAGCACAGAGCCCTGCTCATTTAATAGGCTTCGGTCACTCTGGAGACAATTCTGTCCTTTAAAAGTTCTGCTGGCACCGAAGGGTCTCTATTTTGTCACTGCGATCACCCTCATTGCCATCCACAAGCACACACACACACACAACATCACGAGAGGTGACACAGAAAAGAATGACCCAGATTTCAGGGAAGGAATGAGAGTTCAGACCTCCAGCCGGACACAGCCCAGATCCTCTACATACCAGCTGAGGCCGGTGGGGGGGGGGGTGGGGGCATCCCCTGGGTGTTCACTGTTTTGGAAGTTGCTGGTTGCTGCTGGCTGAGCAGGCAGAGTATGGGTCGGCTCAGGCCTGGGACAAGGGAGGCTTTCTTGTACAAGAAAGACCGTCTCAGTGACCAGAGGAAATTCCATGCATGCACAGGGGGCAGGGCAGCTTAGGATGAGAAACCTAGTTGACATGGCAGATGGCAGCCAGGAGGATGCCTGACCAGATGAGGACTCAGCTCCTGCCAGGCACTTCTCTAGCATTGTGATGGGTTAGCCTGGTAAAGCGGGTTTCTTACAGGGCGGGTGATGGAGAAAGACGTATGATGAGAACCAGGCTAGGTAAGCAGATGGACCTGGTTTAGGATAATATACCCCAGGGTGCATGCAGCTCTTGAAGGCAGGGGTGGAGAGAGAACCCCTCTGGTTATTTTCAGGGTGCCACAAGGCCTGTCATTTCAGCAACCTCTATTGCTAGTTTTCCCCATCAGAAGGAATAGTCACCCACTGAAGCTGGAACCTGATTTTGTAAAGCCATAACCAGAGCAATGCATTTCAATCGATTATCAAGCATTTGTTTATTAGGGCTTAGTATCTCCGGCTCAGATCACTGCTTAAGTAGTTATTAAACATCATAGAAGATGTTTCTGTTTATATATTTTGTTTATCTACCCTCATGGGAAACATTATTGTGTTGAATTAAATGTCGATTAAGGGTCGATGATTTGAATTAAATTATGTACATAGTGTCAAATCATTTTCGTGGTTTGGAGATAGAATGGGCTTCTGCTTTAATGTTCAGAAGGGTTAAGTGTTAAGGGGCAGGGGTGGTGGTGGTGGTGGTGGTGGTGGTGGTGTGGGGGATGGGGTGAGGGGGTGTGGCTCTCTGTTTCTGACCTCAAGTGACCTCCCTGCGAGAGAGGGAGGTGATGGCATTTGTTCATCATCCATCATTCCCGTGTGGATTTTGGCTTTGCTGTAGTTGCTGTTAATTTCTCCAAAACAAAATAACCCCAAACCTTAATAACCATCACAAAAGCCTTAGATATTTCATCCCAGGGTTGCAAAAACAGATGAAGAAAGGAATCTGAGCTCTCCAAAATCAGCAGCCGTGAGGGCAGGAATAACTGCTGGAAGGAGCCCAGAATTCACCCAGTCAGTATCCGGACAACAGATTTCAGTCTCTCCCTCTCCCTTTCTCCCCCGTAAGGAATAATTTAAAGGACAATTTGGAGACTATTTCAATGTCCTAAGAAAACAAATATTTATGAGATCATGTATAGATATTTTTGGCTTTTAAAATTATTTTTTAAATAAAAAGATGACTACAAAGTGCACTTATTTATCACACACAACATAATGCTTAAAAATCTGAATTTGAACTGGGTGCAGTGACTTAACCCTGTAATCCCAGCTACTCAGAAAGCAGTGATTAAGAAGATCATGGTGGTTCAAGGCCAGCCGGGACAAAAATGTTAGTGAAATTCCATCTCAACAAAAATCCAAGTGGCTGGGCACCAGTGGCTCGTGCCTGACATCCTAGCTACTCAGGAGGCTGAGATCTGAGGATCGCAGTTCAAAGCCAGCCCTGGCAGGAAAGTTCGTGAGACTCTTATCTCCAATCAATCTCCAGAAAACTGGAAGTGGTGCTGTGGTTCAAAGGGGTGGAGTGCTAGCCTTGAACTAGCTCAGGGGCAGTGCCCAGGCTTAAGTTTAAGCCTCATGACCAATCAACAACAAAACAGAAAGAGATGGGGCATGGCTCAAGAGGGAAAACACCCATATAGCAAGGGCAAGGTCCTGAGTTCAAAGAAAGAAAAGGAAAATGCATGTGTGAAGCCAGGAGTGGCAGCTCACTTGTCTAACCCCAGTACTTACTCTGGGGACGGAAGCAGGAAGATTGCAAGGGACTGCAAATGCAAGGCCAGCCTAGGCTCTGCAGCAGGGTCTCCTCCCTCCACACAGTCATTGCTGGAGTAGCAGTCCTCTGGCAGAGGCCAGGACTTGGTCAGGGATAAAGGAAAGAGAAGGTAAGAATGGAGAAGAGAGTGAGGGACCAGCTTGGTGAGATTAGTATTGCATTGTCTTTTCCTTTTTGGGGGCTGGTACCAGTACTTAGGGTTTTACACTCTTACTTGGCTTTTTTTTGTTGTTGTTGTTGTTGATCACAGGGTTGAACTATAGGCCTGGGCTCTGTCCCTTACCTCTTTGGCTCAAGGTGAGCACTCTGCCACTTAAGCCACAGTGCCACTTCTCACTCGGCTGTCTTGCTCATGGCTGGCGCTCTACCACTTGAGCCATACCACCAGTCTCGATTTTTGCTGATCATTTGGAGGTGAGGTATTGCAGACTTTTCTGGTCAGGCTGGGTTTGAACCAAGATCCTCCTGGTCTCAGCCTCCATGAGCCACTGGTGCCTGACAGTCATTGGACTGTTGAAGTGCTTCTCAATCTTGACTTCCTTACTTTCCCTCCTTCTCCTCCTCCCTCCCCCTTTCCCCTTCCCCTCTCCTTCCCTCCTCTTTCATCCTCCCTCCTTTCCCTCCTCTTCTTACTCCTCCTCTTTCTTTTTCTTGTTCTTCTCTTCCTCATTCTCCTCTTCCTTCTCTTTCCGTCTTCTTCCTTCTCCTTCCTCTCTTATCAAATAATATCTTTTTTCCCTTTTTCTTTTTGTGCCTGTCCTAGAGCTTGAGCTCAGTGCTTCTGGGCACTCTGATCTTTTTCATTCAAGGCTAGTGCTCTACTACTTGAACCACAGTTCTACTTCTGGCTTTTTGGTAGTTAAGTGGAGATGAGTCTCATGTCATGGACTTTCCTGACAAGGCTGGCTTTGAACTGTGATTCTTAGAACTCAGCTTCCTGAGTGGTTAGGCTCCCAGGGGTGAGCCACTAGAGCCCAGCTTCAAGTGATATCTTAAGTCAACCTATGCATCTTAGTTTCATATATATAAATTTTAAACAAAATTGGGGTGTTTGGAGGAGAAGGCCCCTCACATGGGTCCTGCCTGCCTCCCTGCAGCTCCAGTGCTGGGGCAGCCCCATCCTCAAAAGCCAGTCCCCAGCTGGCTCCAGAATTCCAGGGAACAGATCCCCACCTTAAAGTCACAGGCCCACCGGCCAACCTGGAGGCCCTACAAGTCTTTAGTTCACCCACTTCAATAGGGATCTCTGGGATGATTCTAAGGCAGGCTGAGCGTTGGTGGAGGGCAGGGCATGAAATTTAAGGAGGCACTGGTTCTCAGTGCTGGCCCTGTACTTTCTGGATGCTGAGATTAATTGCTTCCTTAAGGTCAACCTCTGGGCTGACTCTTCCTAACCTGGTCCAGTCTACTCTTGGCACCCCACTGAGCGGGGTGCAACCACATACAGAGGTGTTGCCACTTACTTACAAAGCTGTGGACTTGGGTGTCCCAAGAGGATAGACAGCAAGGGAACAAGCAGGCAGGTACAAAATTTTATTACCCCCATTAGTTTTTTTTTTAAAATTTTTTCGATGCTTATATGTAGCAAGGCACAATGAAACAAAGCAAAAGAAAACACTTTAGTCTAATCAGAACCCTGCCTACACCCATGTCCCCCACTTTGTCCAGAATTTCTTAGCGGAGTTGTGTCTCCCTCCTCTGTATCTATTTCAGAGTTGCCAAGGATTCTCCAAACACTATAGTTATTTCTAGAGAATTCTTCATACTACCAGAAATGCATTTATCTTTTGAAAATTTTGCAAAATATACACATCATAAAACTCAGCATCTTAACATCATTTAAGTGATTCATACTGTTGGGTAACCATCAGGCCATCCGTCTCCAGGATGATTAATCTTGTAAAATCGAGACTCTACTCACAAAGCAATAATTCTCTGTTCTCTTCCCACCCTAGTCCCTGGCCCCTGGGCAGCCCACATTCTGTTCCCTGTCTCTGTGGCTATTGTAAGCATTGAGTGGAAGTTAAGTCATATAGTATCTGTCCTTTAGTAACCAGTGGATTTCACTTAGCATAATGCCCTCAAGTATTATGCATGTTTTAGCATATGCTAGAATTTCCTTCATTTTCAAGGCTGAATGATAGTTCAGTGTGTGTATGTTTAGGTGACTTCTATATTTTGGTGGTTGTGAATAAATGCTGTTATGAACATTGTTTACAGTTATCTTGTTCAGACCCTGTATTCTATTCTTTCAGGCATATTTTACTCTTCCATCGGAAGAGATGGATCATGTGCTGATTTCATGTTTGAGTTTTTGAGGACCTGGTGTAGTGTTTCCCACAACAGTGATACCCTGTTGCATTTCTTTTAACAGTGCACAGGGTTCCAGTTTCTCCACATCCTCATCAATACTTATTCTTGTTTCCCCCCCCCCTCCTCCTCAGTCCTGGGGCTTGAACTTAGGGCCTGGGCACTGTCCCTGAGCCTCTCTGTACTCAAGGCTAGCACTCTACCACTTTAGCCACAGCACCATTTCCAGCTTTTTCTGTTTATGTGGTTCTGAGGAATTAAACCCAGTGCTTCATGCATGCTAGGCAAGCACTCTACCATTAAGCCACATTCCCAGCCCCTTTTGTATTTTTTTATTTTTTAGTCTGTCGTGGGTCTTGAACTCTGGGCCTAGGCTCTGTCCCTGAGCTCTTCAGCTCAAGGCTAACAATCTACCACTTGATCCACAGCACCACTTCTGGTTTTCTGGTGGTTTATTGGAGATAAGAGTCTCATGGACTTTCTTGCCCAAGCTGGCTTTGAACTGTGATCCTCAGATCTCAGTCTCCTGAGTAGCTAGGATTACAGGCAGGAGCCACTGGTGCTTGGCCTCTTGTATGTTTTTAAAACAACTATTTAAAATATTATAGTAGCCATTTGTGTGAGTAATCTGAATGCATTCTGTGTGTGTGCATGAGCATGTGCATGCATGTGTGCATGCATGTGTGCACATGTGTGCATATCTGTTCATGTGTGCTGGTCCTGAGGCTTGAACTGAGGGCCTGGGTACTGTGCTTTAGCATTTGTGCTCAACTCTAATGCTTCTACCCCCAAGCCACAACTCTACTTCCAGCTTTTTGGGGGTTAATTGAAGACAAGAGTCTATGGACTTTCCTGCCTGGGCTGGCTTCAAATCATGATCCTTAGATCTCAGCCTCCTGAGTAGCTAGGATGACAGGTGTGACCCACCAGTATTTGGATCTGAATGCGTTTTTAGTAAAGATAACCGTTATCTTTTTTTTTGATCAGTCATGGGGCTTGAACACGGCCTGGGTGCTCTTCCTGTGCTCTTCAGCTCAAGGCGAGCACTCTACTGCTTTTCTGAGATTAATTAATTGGAGATAAGAGTCTCAGATTTTCCTGCCTGAGCTGGCTTTGAACCACAAGCCTCAGATCTCATCCTCCTAAGTACCTAAGATTATAGGCATGAACCACTGACACCTGGCTGGAGTGGCTTTTATGCTGCAAAGATGATGGTTATTGCTGGGTGCTGGTGGCTGTAATCCTAGCTACTCAGGAGTCTGAGATCTGAGGATCTGAGGTTCAAAGCCAGCCCAGGCAGGAGTGTCCAAGAGACTTTGACTTCCAATTAACTACCAGAAAACCTGCTATGGCTCAAATGGTAGAGCACTCGCCTTGAGCTGAAGAGCTCAAGGACAGAGCCCAGACCCAGAGTTGAAGCTGCCTGATGGAAAAAAAAGCCATTCCAAACACAGTGACTTACTAAAATTTCCACCTACTCAGAGTACAAGTCCCTGAGTTGGCAGTAGGGGCTGAGCTCAGCTGGGTGGCTCTTCCACACTTACTTATATCTAGGGCTGGCTACAGGCTGGCTTGTCTAGGATCTTTCCAGCTGGAATGACTCAATGGTGCTTCTTGCCATCTCTCATCTAGCAGGTTATCCCAGATTGACCACCTAAAGGCTGGGCAGGGCTCCCACGGAAGCCTACTGTAGTAGAAGTAGTACATGAGTTCCTCTCAGTTTCATTGGTCAATGCAGATTACCAGCGTAGCCCAGATTGAAAGGATGGGAAAATTTCATCTCTTCACTGGGAGATCTGTATGGTAAAACTCAAAGGGGTACCTGGTTATGAGGCAGTGAATAACTATCACTCAGTTAAAAAAAATCTAGCATAACAACATTTCAGCAAGTTTTCATATAAGATAGCAAAAATTTGCATTTGAGATTCACTGTGTGGAACTCACCCAATTCATGAGTTTTAAAGGCTCTGGTTCACCCTTGCAAATCTAGACTGTTCTGGGTATCCTGGAATCAGAACCATTAGCTTGATGATTCTCCAATAAGACTCCTTCCCCTCCCCCACCACGGAAGCCAGGACTTCTTCCTCGCTCATCTGTGGTGAGCAGTGGACTCAACAGCCACTTGGTTCACATAGCCCTATACAGTTCATGAGAACCTTTATGCGACTGACTTGTCATCACCTTCAGACCGTGCCAAGTCAGACCCTCCTTTGCAGACAGTGACCAAGGAGCTGCCACAAAACTCTGCCGTCTGCTTCGGTATTCAGAAAGTCAAACCCAAGTGAGAACTAAAGGCTCTTACAGTTCAGAGCTTTATTACTAACTCGATAAATACAGGGTGCCGCTAGATCCAAATGTGGAGAGCTGTTGCCAAGGACACATGTGCACTCCGCATTCTAACAAGCTGGTATATCAGCCCCTGTAGATAAAGCTGAAAAACTTGTAGGACAGATATCTTCTGCTGGGTGATTTCAGGTGCTCTTGCAATGATGCTTTATAACAAACTACCCCAGGAACACTGGGTAACAACAGGGCATTGTTCTTTGTTCCTCATGGGTCTGGGACTTTCTGGGATTCAATTTAGCTTGGCCAAGCCAAGATGCACCCCAACAAATGTTTTGGTTCCAGGTGTACTCCACAGAGCTGGTGGTGCCTAAACTATTGGTTACTGGGTCTTTGCTGAAGACATTTGACTATCTGTTGTCTAATGAAAAAGACAAATGGATAAGCAAGCAATGACAACACAGTATAGCAATGGAGTGACAAAAGTAAGTACATGGTTTGTGGTAAGGTGGGATCAAAGATCAAGAAAGGCTTCTTGGAGGAAGCAATGCCTAAGCTGAGCTTGAAGGAGTGAGTTTAATAATTTAGGCAGGTTGGGGATATGGCTTAGTGGTAGAGTGCTTGCCAAACATGAGTGAAGCCCTGGGTTCAATTGCTCATATCACATAAATAGAAAAAGCCAGAAGTGGTGCTGTGGCCCAAGTGGTAGAGTACCAGCCTTGAGCACAGAGAGGCTCAAGGACAGAGCCCAGGCCCCGAGTCAAGCCCCAGGGCTGGCAAAAAACAAATTTAGGCAAAGGTGTGGGGAGAATTAACAGAAAAGCATGAACAGACTCTAGAAATAAGAGACTGTATGTATGGTGTGGGCTTGGTGTGGTGGGAACTGAGGGCAAGGTGAGGGGTCAGAGGGGAGATTGTGAGGACAAGGCCGCCCCAGGCAGGGGTTCTCATCACTATCTGGTAGTTGGCATTTGTCAGCAGTGGTGTGTGCTCTGTATTATGCTATGCATAATACATTTTGTTCTATGCATACATTTTGTTCTTTCCTTCTTCTCAGTGGGGATTTTATTGTTTCCACTTTAGAGATGGGAAAATGGATGTGGTATGATGTGTGGAGCCTTTCTAGAAAGAGGATTCATTGGTGTCTGTCACATCCTGCAAGCATTAGCTGTTGTTTCTGTTACAATGTTGAGGTGTATCAGGCCGAGGTCTCATGAACTTGTGGTTCCTTGGATACAGGTCCTAGACTTGCTGTATTCCCCAGCCGTCCCAAGCTCATGCTCATACTTAGCCCTCCTCCTAGGGCCATCCTCGGTTCCAGGGCTTCTTGAGCTGCGGATTCAGCATCCAGTTGGGCTCTTCTTCTCTTCTGGCTCATCCAACCTGTGATCTCTGCCCTTTCTCTTCTGAGGCTAGTGTGATCTGATCGGAGCACAGATAGATCCAAATGGACAGAGGTGTTGCTCTCAAGTCCTCTGGAAAAACACCTCTGGGACTTGAGGCAGCTACCTTCCAATGCTTCCTTGCTTAGCTGTGTCCATCCCACATGGAGGAGGGACCCCCCTCCCCAGCATCCAGGAGAGACTTGCTAAGGGACCACAGGCTTTCTCATTGAGTCCAGACACAGGCTCAGAACCCTGTTCAATACAGGCTTAGCCAACAGACTTATTCTTTCCTTCACCCAGAAGAGGGATGAGGGGGAAGAGTTTTAGTCATGCAACACTTCCTGCGTAAACCTAACCCCTGCTTCCTCCCCTCCCCAAGAAGCCAGCCTTTTCTCAGCTCTGTTTTTGACCCAGGTTTCAACACAATTCAACAAATGTTCAGTGAGAATTCGCTGTCAAGAAGCAGAGATGAATAAACATGATCTCTATGCCCCCAGGAAGTCACTTTCTGATGGGAGAAGTTACTGATTTCCACCTCCTCTGAAGTGGCAGCCTCCTCTGCTGTTCTTCAGGGTTGTGTGGGATATAGCTGTGCAGGCCAGACTAGTCTTTCCTACGGGAGACGAGGCCATGCCTGAGTGTGGTCATGTGACCAAGACCTCAGCATTCTGGCCAGTAGGAGAGAAGATACAGATTCCCCATTAGAAAGGCAGCCACTCAAGATGAGAGATGAAAAGTTGGGTTTATCAGGCTGAAATCATTTAGTTTGGCCTGAGCAATGGGTACATTATGAGGTCTCTGAAGTTAATAATGAGGTAGAGCACTGTAGGGCTACCCACTTAGCCCAGGTAGAGTTGGGGAAAGAAATGCCAAGCAAAGATGTAAAGGTTCAGGACCTTAGCCCTCAAAGCAAGAACATAACAAAAAGGAAATGAAGCCAGCCCAGGCAGAAAAGTCTGTAAGATACTTATCTCCAGTTAATCTCAGAAAAATTCAGAGTGATGCTGTGGCTCAAGTGGTAGAGTACTAATGTTGAGCAAAAGGAGCTCAAGGACAGCGCTCAGGCTCAGAGTTCAAGCCCCACAACAGGCAAAAAGCAAAAAACCAAACCAAAACAAAAGGATATGGGCAAGGGAGTAACCAGTCCACCTCTGTGGCATAGCGGACAGGCATATGTCAGGGATTCAACAGGCTTTTGAAAAGCACTGGCTCGTGGGCTAACTTTTCTGATGTAGTCCACAGTGGAGTAGCACTTGACAGTAGGGTCCCCTGTGTTAGAACTAGGCACAGAAGTGGCTTGTAATATTGTCAATTTTGTGTTAGCAAAAATGTAATGATTACAGTCCAGCCCCAGAGCTATCTCTCTAGCCCAAGAACTGGCACTTAAAGTGACTTCCCCAAAGGGATACCTCATGGCTGGAATTACTGCTCTATCCAAGGCAATTTCTAGAATCTACTAAGTAGATGCCATAAATAGTCAGTGAAGGGCGTGTGTTTGTGTCTTAGTTACTCTATTAACAACAAGCACCCCACACAAGGAGTCACAACTTCATTTCTTGAGGATGAAGATATGATTATCATATCAATACCCTCTCCATGCTGGGAGCAAGACTGCCCTCGCACCCAGACCACTGGCACCCAGCCAGGCACAGACACTGGATTTTAAATATGCTGCCTCTTCTCCACCCCTCCTCCACTGCCTTGCATTCTTATTTATTTATTTGTGGTTTCTCTAAGCTTATTTCTCTTGAAATTTCCACCTTGTGCCTGTGTACTGCTGACTTCACATTTGCTGTAGTGTGAACTCCACATCTGTGAATGGATGACAGGAAAGATTAATAGCCCTGCTCCCTTCTCCTTGACTGTGGGCCTAGCTAATGAATAAATAAATAAATAAATAAACACAGCTCCAATCCCCTAAATAGAGACCCAGAGCCGGAGAGAAAACAGCATTTTGCTGAATCCATTCTTTAAGGAAAAAAAACAAAACAAAACAAAACACCAACCTCTAATGATCTCTGATTTACATAGTCGGCAGTTTTTCACTAAACATTTTACAGAGACACAAAAGTTTGGGGTGGAGGGATTACCCCTGTACTCTTGCCAGACTGAGGCAAGGGGCCAAGAAGCCCACTTGGGCTGGGCTGGGCTTAGCTGGGCTGGCATAGATCATGGGCTGGCATGAGAATGAGCCTTTTCCCATTTAGATCACCAGGGATCCACTGAGCCAACTGATGGTAAAACTGACCCCTCAGGGGTCACAGTAGTGGCCTCCATGCTATGGAAGGGTGCAGATTCACCTGTCTGCTCTGGTCTATGACTATAAACAGAGAAGGTAACCCCTTCCCTCCTGTCCTCTTCTTGACTAATTCCTGTGAAGGAGAAGCTCAGCCTGGGACATGGGATTCTTCCTAGGATGCAGATCCTCATTCAGTAGGTCTAGGAGGGGGCTGAGATTCATAGATCCCAACAAGCTAACAGGATGCTGTTCCTACTAGTGCAGAGACTGAGCTTAGAGCCACATCAGGTGGCTAGGAGGTGGCAGGTTCTGTCCCTGCCTCTGTGGCCACTTGTTCAGAGCTTTATGACAAAGGCATCTCTTTTCTGACCAGCCCTGGGATCAGCTGTTATCTGGTTCTTCAACTTAAGCTAACAATATGGGTCTCATTATTCCCAAGTATCTCAGCCAAACCTGGCAAGAGCACCCTTTCTGGATCAAGCTGGGACAATTATTGCCTTTACTGGCTGCATTTTAAAAGCCTGATTACCTTCTGCCTGGCCATGCATCTTCAGCTGTACCCATTGTTGGAGAGGAAGGCAGGGTGATGGGGTGACCTGGTTGAGGGCAGCAGGTCGAGGGGAAACAAAAGGTGTCCTTAGGACCTAGGTGAACTGAACGAAGGCCAGGGTTATGGGCAGTGACTGCCAGAGTGGCAGTGAGATGGGTTTTTCCAGGAAGTGGGTGACCAGACCAATGGATCCCTTGTTGGTATCCAGAAGCCCATTTGACTCTTGTTGATGCTAAACCAGAGGTGAGACCGGCACATCAGACCTCAGGGCATGCTCCATATCTTCTTGCAGTCATGGAACTGCTGGGTTAAGTAAGTTGGGTTCAAGGAAGCCAAGCAATGGCTAGGTGGGCAGATATAGATCTGACCACATAGTGATGAAGGGAGCAGATGAGGTAAGGGTTAGTTGGATCCACATCCTGACTTTCTGCAGTTTTTTTGCCACTCAGCCAGGTTGTCAGACTCATCCTTATCTTCCATTCCCAATGGTGAGACTGCTGTGGAAACCCCAGGACCAAGCTAGGATCTGTTGAGTGTAGGTCATCTTATTTTTCCTTAGATCCGTCTTCAGGTGACTGCAACCTGTCCCACTTCCTAGATACCCCATCCAGATAACCATGCCTTTGTCAGATTTTCTATTTACCCACCTGTGAAATGGGGGCCACAACACCACCTTCATGGAGTGGGAGAGAGGAGAGGAATCAACAGTGCCTGGGTATGGTCTCCACCATTGTAACTCACCCTGCCAGGGCAGTGAGCATTCCCATGTCTTTGGCATAGCCTCTCCTCTCTGGGACTCTTCTGTGTCCCAGCTGATCCACTATTGGGCGCCATATTTCCCCTAGGAAACAAATTCCATGAAACCCAGCCCCCCTCCCCAAATCAATAATTGAGAAAGTTGCATAATATTCCTTGCTTGAAAAGAAAATCAATGTAATCAATGTAAACTTGCTTGTTTCTGCTTCTCCTACTTCTATTTGATCGTGAAACTTTTTTGGGCATCACACTTATTAACAAGTAGGAATCAGGAGATGGGAGGAGCTGACAGACTTCTCCTCCAAAGCTTCAATGCAGGGGAGTGGCTGGGTGACACACCAGAAGCAGGCCTGGCGAGCTGGGGGAGCTGGATTTATGGGTGCAGGTATCTCCCTCCTCTGCAGCCTCCTGAGCACCCATCATCACAGGAGAGGCTAAATGCTATCCATCTTGTGCCTGATGGGATTTTTCTGCTGCTGTTTTCCATGGAAGGATGTAACTACAGGCAATTAATGCAGTGAGTGGAGCCCCCCAGCCAGCGCCTAATGGAGTATATTCGTTTCCCTTAGCTGCTGTAACAGAGCACTGAACACTGATGTCTTAAAACAACTAATTTTTCTCTCTCTGTTCTGGAGGACAGAAATCCAGAATGGATATCACTGGGGAGAAATTAAGGGCGGCTGTACTCCATACAGAGATTAGGGACAATGCTGTTCCTCTTTCCTTCTAGCTTTTCATGGTTGCCCATGTTCCTTAGGTTTTGGCCACATCACTACAATCCCTGCCTCTGTCCCATAGGGACCTGTGAGTGCATTTTAGGGCTCATTTGGATGCACCAGGAGGACCATGGCATCTCATGATCCTCAGGTATGTTCTGCCATAGGAGGTCTCACAAGTTGTGATGGGGGATGGGGTAAGGGGGAGGATTATACTGTCAAATTCAAAAGGGTTGCAAGATAAATACCCCAGTTTCCTTGCTTTTTGGCTAAGTTAATGTCCAGTCCTGTTGTATGTGGTCCCTTAAAGTTTCCCAGAGAGATGGGGTGTCCCTTGTCTATAGCAAACTCCACAGCCCACTTGGTTTCCTTTCCTTCTTTGTCTTACTTTTCCACTTATTCCTGTTCTTCCCTCCCCCCTCCCCCAACTACTTGGTCTTGGCTCTCCCTCTCAGGGCTTGCTTCTGGGGAACCCAATCTAAGAAACCCATCTAGCACCAACCATCTACAGTAAAGGCAATCAATTCTGTCAGTTGCCTTCAAATTCCCAAACTCTAGATGGGTGCGCCCACTAGGTGAAGTGTACAGAGCTGTGGATAGCAAAGGTGGGACTAGCACTAGTTCCTTGGGGACCCAGGCTCCCCAACCACACTCTTACATTACTTCCTGTCACTGTTGGTTGGATCTGCAACCTCCCCTGCCTTGCCCATGGGTTATTGCTTCCTGCCTGGGTTCATGCTAGGCCCCAGTCCACCTTTTAATTGAATGTCTTTAGGCTTCTCCTCATAGTTGGGATGACCGGCATGCACACCATGCCAAGCATCTTTCTGTTGAGGTGAAATCGTATGAACTTTTCTGCCTTGGCTGGCCTGGAACTATGAAACTCTTGAATTCAGCTTCCAAGGTAGATAGGATACTAGGTGGGAGCCACAGGTGCCTGGTGAGTCGGTGTCACTCATCACATTTCCCAGCAAGGCAGAGATCTTGGTGGAACATGAAGAATAGCAAATATATTCCACCATGGCCCACTATTGTCTTCTTGATTCAGACTTGACTTTCTGCAGGCATTGGGGAAATAGAGGTCATGGCTAACCTGAGCAGCACACACATGATATTAAATCTGAAAAAAGAAATAACAGGGTGAAAGGACATAGAACTAAATGAGCTGGTAAGAACAGTCCTGACTCACTGTCCTCAGAGTAGAGATTGACACCATCTAGTCATGCTCCAAACCCCAGTGTGTTGGTGTTTGGAGATGGGGGGTTTTGGAGGTAGTGGGGCCTTCATGACGGCACTAAGGACAGGCCCAGGGAGGTCACAGTATGGAGGTGTAGCCATCTGCAAATCACAAAGACCCTGAAGCAACTGCTGTGTTGACCTTGGACTTCAGCCTCCAGAAATGTGAGAGAAGAAAGAACTGCTATTTGAGTCACTCAGTCTGTGGTGTTGTTTTGGTTTGGCAGCATGAGTAGACTAATGCGGAGGCAGAGGTAGTTTGGAAATTTTGATGAAGAGAAATATTGTTTTTACCTACACAGTTATTCTTTATTTAAATTATATAAGGTATATGTAGAGAAAAATAATAGGTGGAAGTAATAAAAATGAATGCCACTTGTTTCTAGTCTACTCAGAAAGGGCCACTCTGGACATTTCTATTTATATATATATATATATATATATACACACACACACACACACACACACACACACACACACACACACAAACTGATATGCTGAGCCTTGTAGTGTGTGTGTGTGTGTGTGTGTGTGTGTGTGTGTGTGTGTGTGTGTGTGTACTGCTACTGTGTACACTGCTACTGGGGCTTGGACTCAAGGCCTCATGTTTTTACTCAGTTTACTTGCTCATGGCTGGTGAAGTTACAGCTTCAATCCAACATTTTGTTGGTCAACTAGAGATGGGATCTGGTAACTTTTCTGCCCAGATTAGTTATGAATTGAAATCTTCCAGGTTTCAGTTTCACAAGTATCTAGGATTACAGGCATGAGCTGCTGATGCTTGGCTAAGATGTTCTTTTATGAATTAATGTTTAATTTACATCTCTCCATATCATTCAGTGTTATTTTATATACATAAATAAGTAAATTTATATCTGTATTTGATGTAAACTGAAGTTATCCTAGAATGGTAGTTCTTTTAAATCATACAAACACTGAGGTTGGGAAAGTGGCTCAGTGGTAGAGTGCTTGCCTTGCATGCATGAAGCCCTGGGTTCAATTCCTCAGTACTACATAAGCAGAAAAAGCTGGAAGTGGTGATATGGCTCAAGTGCTAGCCATGAGCTGAAGAGCTGAGGGACAGTATCCAGGCCCTGAGTTCAGGCCCCATGACCAACAAAAGGAAAAAAAAGGGGCTGGGAAGGTGGCTCAGTGGTAGAGTGCTTGCCTTGCATGCTTGAGGCCCTGGGTTCGATTCCTCAGCATCCCATAAGCAAAAAGAAAAAAGCCGGAAGTGGCGCTGTGGCTCAAGTGGTAGAACACTAGCCTTGAGCTGAAGAGCTGTGGGACAGCACCCAGGCCCAGAGTTCAGGCCCCATGACCAGAACTCCCCCCCCCCCCCAAAAAAAAAATCACACTATCCAGGTTTTTTTTTTGATGGAAAAGATTTCTACATATTTACTTTAAATGAAAGAAATTCTTGTTCTGAGGTACATTCATGATGACTTCCATGAAGAAAATTTCCAGTTACGTAATTAATATGCTAGGGTTTACTAGACTGCTCAGCAATTTTTTTATGAGTTAAACAATTATTGAAACTGATTTCTCTTCAAAAATATTTATTTATTTTTTGTTATCCTTAGGTAGCTGTACAACTCAATTCAATAGAAAATTTGATAGGTGCTCTGGTGAACACATTTGAAGCCCCCTGAACACTGTTCCCTTGTGTACTTCTCTGGATCATCACTAGTGTGAAATTGGCACTTGTCACTTCAGGGTGGTTTTTATCCAGTCACACTTATGACTGTGCTGGCTTGTGGTCATAGTTTTGTGATAACCGACAATGCTGTATAGGTTTTCAGTTGCTTAGTGTCTCATTGTATGTTCTGTTTTGTGCCTTGACTGTTCAGATCCTTTGCCAATTTCCATTTTTTGGTAGCATTTGTTTGTTCACTTGGATGCTGCTGGTGTAAGTCAGACATAACTTCACTTCCCTGTTCCTGCTGTCTTTGTATCTCCAGTCTCTGCAAGATCTGGCTGTGGCAGGTTACTCATGAAAGTCTTTAAGGACTGTTAACAAAGCTCTAACTCCTCAGGGAGACATAGGTAGACCGGTTTGCTTTGGCCTGGAACTTCTGCACTTCATGCTAAACTTCCTGCTTGGTTATACAGGCCCTAATCTTTCCAAGCCCTCAATACCAGCCACTGTTCTCAGATACAATGCCTACCTGTGGCTGTGGGGGAATATTGCCATTTCCTTTTCTTTGGAGGAATGGCGGAATAGACTGAACCACTTTGTCCATCTGCCACACTCACTCCCCATTATCTGCTCTTCCCTGTTGCTTCCATTTTTCCAGTGTATACCACAGGAATATGCTTTACATTTTGTAGATTATCTGTGGATTATGTTATAGATAACCTGGTGGTCAGCTGGTATCTCCTGGTCCTTTGTGTTCTAGATAAGATTGCACAGAGCTCTGATTTTATGTCTAAAGTTCATCAGAAACCTTCCTGACTTCTCTGCCTCTTCTTCTAGGCCTTATATTTTTTAGCATCACCTTTGACTAGTGTATCCTGTGTTCAGGAATTTAGCCTTTAATTAATGATGATTGATAATGGGTAATCCAGCCCCTTTCTTGAGGCCTGTGAACAAGCCCACTTCTTCCATGAACTTGTGAACATGCTGAGAGACTAGTAGAAGTCACATGAGGAGCTGGGTGCGGGTGGCTCACACCTGTAATCCAAGCTATTTGGGAGGCTGATATGCCGGAGGGGAGTGTGGGGGGAGAAGGGAGGGAATCAAGATTCGAGACTAGCCTGGATAGAAGTTTATGAGCCCCTTTCTCAACCAATAGCTGAGTATGGTGGTGTGTTCCTCCCTGGAAACCTGGCTGTAAGAGCTGAGATTGGGTGCAGTGGTGCATACCTATGATCTTAGCTGCAACAGGAACCATAAAATAGGGGGATTATGGTCCTAGAAAACACCGGGGCAGGAAGCCAGACCCTATCTCAAAACCTAACTTGTGAAAAATTGGGCTGGGTAGGTGGCTCAGCTGGAGGGTAGGTACCTCTCTAGAAAGCTACAAGCCTGTACATGGCAGCCCTTCTCTCCTCCTCCATCTGATATCTCCCACTGCCATGTTTTCATCTTCTTCCTCTCCAGCTTTTCTGCCCTGGATCGGGCATCTCTTTGAGGTGAACTGGAGGAATTGAATTGAAGCCTGGTGATATTAGGGTAGCGCTGGGACTCAAACACAGGGAGTTTAGCCCTCTGCATGGTGCATAAAAAGTACAATGGATTGATCCTTGTCCCTGAGGAGAAGAGATGAGGATAAGAAAAGACCTGCTGCTGTAATTCTCCATGATTGTGATACAGTCTTTCTCATCCAGGCTGTGGGGAAGGGACAGTATCGGTTTCACTTTTGGGGCTATAGAGGACAGAGATGGATGGGGTATGGGGTTGGCAGGCTCTAGCTTCGGTCCACATGTTCTTTTCCCCATCTGAAAAATAGGTACTTGAGCTAAACACATCAGTGGCTCTTGCCTATAATTCTAACTACTCAGGAGTTTGAAATTTAAGGATCATGGTTCAAATCCAGCCCAGGCAAGAAAGTCTGGATGACTCTCATCTCCAATTAATCACCAAAAAGCCAGAAGTAGAGTTGTAGCTCAAGTGGTAGAGTGCTAGACTTGAGAGAAAAAGTCTGATGTAGAGGCAGGACTGGAACTTCCATCTTCTCTTGTCTTGAAGTCTTTCTGACACATAATACTTTTTATTCAGCTCTATCAGGGGAAGGCTGAGTGACTTGCTCTGGTTCAAAGCTAGACACAAGTTCTGATTCTGCCTCTAGGTCACCTGTTGCAATGGTCACTTAGAATGCTTGGACGTTTCCTCTATTCATATATATATATATATATATATATATATATATATATACATATATATGTATATATATGTGTGTGTGTATATATATATATATATATATATATATATATATATATATATATATATACACACACACTTGGCTTTCAGTGGTCAGCATGAGGCTAAAGGACAGTGGCCAGGCCCTGAGTTTAAGCCCCGGGACTGGCACGCACACTTCCCTCCCCCGCCCAATGTTATCAGGTCATTGATCAGGCTGGTTATACTTGGCGAGACCCAGGTAATTTGTTTTTACTTCTTTTCTGACCTTAACACATACACACACACCTACACCCACTTCGTAGGCACCAATGGCTGGAGGCTTTGGGGGCAGATCTGTTGTTGCTCAGTTCTAGGCCTTTCACCATGAGTGGGAGTTCCAGGGTTGGGCAGTAGGGAGCCAGAACTGTCACTTTGAATTGCAAAGTCTCTACCTATCCATAATGCATAAAGGGGCCTCAGTGAGTAGCCACAGCCTCCTGTCGTCCTGCAGCTCAGGGAAATTAGACAGCTTCAGAGTCCCTTATGAAAATGCAATGTATTACCGCTGCTTTTTGACTAGTGAATTATGCATTCGAGAGTGACAAATTCTGAGCTGCCGCCTTTATTAGGAACTCAGTGCCGGGTGGGTGGACAGTGGTGCCTGCCAAGCTTGTGACAGAATGTTTAATAACTTTTTCTGACTGTGCTTCCCGGAGGTGGTGTTTATAATATGTATCTCCCTCCTCCTCCTTTTCATTTTTATCAAAACATTGATGTTGGAGATCATTGCTCTATTTATGCATTTGGAACCTCTTCCTGGGTTAAAGGGCAGCATCATTTGAGATGACAAAAGGCAACGACAGAGATCGGGTTTGTAACCGATCTGTCTCATGTGCCTGCGACCTTGGCGTGGTTGGGTTTTTAAAGACCCATTTGTTTAGAGGAGTCAGCTCCTTCCTGCACTTCAGGACTCAAGACACAAGACAGCATGGGCCGTCTCCTGCCATTCTGTTGGCAGGGAGGGACATGTGATGGTGCCCAGGAGACAAGAATCATCTTCCCTGGGTGGGGTGGGGGTGGGAGAGCACCACTCCTGCTTAGAGATGGCCCAAGGGCTCTGCTTCTTATTTAGGCAAAGAGAGCAGGCTTTGGTCCAGTTCAGGCTGTGGTGCCAAGTAGAGCTGGCGCTGCCCATCTGATTGTGCTGCGCCTGCCTCAAAGTTTATCTCTAATAAAAAGTCTTGGCAATCCATGCCCCCATGGGGAATGCTACATCGAAATGTCCCCTGACGTGGTAGGCTCTCCTGTCTTGTCCAAGGCATTTCTTGCCAAGCTCCTCAAGGAAACAGACTTCTTTCCCTTCCTTCCTCCCTCCTCTGTCCCTCTCTCTCCTTCCTTCCTTTCTTTCTTTCTTTTCCTTCCTTCCTTCCTTCCTTCCTTCCTTCCTTCCTTCCTTCCTTCCTTCCTTCCTTCCTTCCTTCCTTCCTTCCTTCCTTCCTTCCTTCCTTTCTCTTTTTCTCTTTCTCGTTTTTGTTGGTCACGGGGCTTGAACTCTGGGCTTAGAAACTATCCCTGTGCTCTTTAGCTCAAGGCGAGTGCTCTACCGCTTGAGCCACAGAGCCATTTCTGGTTTTCTAGTGGCTTATTGGAGATAAGTCTCATGGACTTTTCTGCCCGGGCTGGCTTTGAACTGTGATTCTCAGATCTCAGCCTCCTGAGTAGCTAGGATTACAGGTGTGGGCCACCGGCACCCAGCTGTTTTTTCTCTCCTTTTCCCCCTCCTTCCTTCTTTTTCTTTCTTTCTGGTACTGTGATTCAAACTCAGGGCCTTGCAATTTCTGGCAGGTGCTCTACCACCTGAGTCATGACCCTCCACCCACTTTTGCTTGCATTTTTCTTTCCCAGGGCTGGCTTTGGATGATGATTCTTCTACCTACAACTTCCTCACCTCTGGGATAACAGATTTGTTCCATCATACCTAATTTGTTGGTGGAGATGGGGGTCTCCTTATATAGACTATTATTCTCCTGATCTTCGGTAACAGGCATGAGCCATTGCATGGAGGGGCCTTTCTAATGAGCACATCTGACCTCCTCCTCATTACTATTTTCTGTGGCTCCCCTTTGCTTATGGAAAAACTTGAAATTCCTGAGCCTGACCTAAAATATGTTTGGTGGCCTTGACCTGTGGGCCTTTCAAGCTTTCTTATTACTTGTTCCTGTCTGCGCTCCCAGTACGGGCAGTTAGACTGTGAAGTCATCGCATTAACACTTCTAACTTGAACAGAATCTGTTGGGCTGTGGGCTCTGTATGATTTGCACATGTGGTTCCCTCTGCCTGGATTGCCTCCTCTGTGGAGAATTCCTGCCCATCTTGTAAGACTTGGCTTTTGTGTCTCTAAGGGGCAGTATGCTTTGATGTCCCATGCAGCTGCCAGTCCCTCACCCTACCTGTGTGTGGTAGATAACTTATCATCATTGTGGAGCTATCTGAGAGAACTAATTTGAAAGGTGGAAAAGGCTTACTTAAGTTGCTGTCTATGGTTGTTTGGGTCCCATTGCTTTGGCCCTGAATCAAGATAGAATCTCATGGTGGGGATAGGACAGTGAAATAAGGCTGCTCACCTTATGGAAGCAGAGAGTGAGATGGAGAAGGTGAGAGAGCAAGGAGAAGAAAGAGGAGGAGGGGGAGGAAGGGAAAGAGGGATGGAGGGAGAGAGAGAAAGAGGGAGGGAGAGGAAGAGGGAGAGAGAGGGAGAGGTGGGGGGAAGGTTTGGGAATACACTATTTAAAGGCATGCCTAGTGACCGGCTTCCTACAATGAGGTTCCACCTCATAGTAGCTCATTCAGCTAGAACTGATCAGTGAATTCGTCCATCGATAAAGTTTGCACCCTCATGATCCAGTCACTTCCCAATAGTGCTACCAGCTGTGAAGAGCTCTTCATATTCCAGCCCTAGCACCATGTATCCACCGTTTGTCTGTATCGCAATCATAGCAATAATCCCATTACCTTCCAGTGATGGCTGGTCTTTCTCTCACCTCCTATTTCCTCTTCCTTTTCCACTTTCTTCTCCTCCTCCTTCATTTCCTCCTCCTCTTCCTTCTCCCTCCTCTTTCTCTTTCTACTTCTCCTCTATTCTTCCTTCTTTCTTTTTCACCTTCTACAGCATCTAGACAAATGTTTGCTGGCTGTGTGTGGTGGCTCGGGTTACTTCTGACTAAAATCCTGGCCACGTTCTTTCATGCCTACAATAGTAAGCATGGGGCACTTGTTGGAGCTGGGCAGTGCTGGAACCCAACCTGTGGATTCAACTCCTTTACAAGGTCACTTTGGACAAGTTACCTGTCGTTGCCTCAATCTCATCATCTGTAAAGTGGGAACAGTTTTGTTTTAATTTATAGCAATCTACTGAGAAAGAAAAGAAAAAGGATACAAGTCCACCTCCTCTCAGCACAGGCCTGGCCCAGTGGTGGCACATGACAAATGGCAAGCTGCAGTCATCATCATCATCATCATCATCATCATCATCACCACCACCCCATCATGAGTGTCATAGCTATGTTATTACATCCTAATAGTGTATAATGTATATTTATAATAATATAAATACTTTTATGATTCTTCTCATTACTTGCTCTCCTTGAACTGCCCGGGCCTCCAACTTTCCCTGGCTGCTTTGCCCTCACTTGGCAGATGGGATGTGGATCATTTTAATTAGGTTTTATTGGGCTGTTATATGGGTCATAATTGCAGCCATTATTCATTTTCATGGGGCTGCTGACACAGCCTAGATTTCGACATGATGCTCTCTTGACGAGACAAGTCCCCCTTATCAAAGGGATCCCTGGGTGAGAGGCTGGAGCTGCAACAGGGAAAGGGTCCTTCGCAGACCTACACCCAGACTCTACAGAGATGAATGGCCGGGTGCTCACCTAAAAATGCAGGATCTGTTGTTCTAGGTGGGCATGGGACTGGGATTATTGCCCCCACATGTCTATGTTCTCTCTGCTTACCATAGGGTTCCCTCTGCCAGGTACAGAGGAGGCACGGGAAAAATACGGACTGAAGGATGCCACAGTTTGGCTCACTCAGGAAGCAGTGAGGAGTGTAGGGGAGCAGGTAGGATGGGGCACAGATTCCCGGGTTCAGCCCTGTGATGTTCTACAGAGCCACAGGCAAAGGCTTAGTGAGGTGTTAGTATTGGGGTGCTGTGGTTTGAATGTGGTTCGTTTCCACCAAAACTCATGTTGGTGTTTGCTAGCCTGTGAGGAGGCACTGGGGCCTTTAAGGGGGACTGAGTCTTTCTTGAGAGATTGGGTTCATTCTCTCAGGTGAGAGAGAGAAGTTTGTTAAAAGCCAAGCCTGGTACGGACCCCATTACATCTATGCCTCTTCTACACATGCCTGCATTCTCCCTGCTTTTCTGCCATGAGTTGAGGCTGAATAAGGTCTTCTGCTGCAAATTAGGCAGATGCTCATGCCTTACAGAGAGCATCTTCTCTCTGTAAGTTACCCATCCTCAGGTATTCAGTCATAGGCATACAAAAACAGTATGTGGAGAGAGGCAAGCAAAGGCTCCTAGTTTACACTATTCCACAAGTTCCAACTGTGTCGATCAGTGTGTTCTCAGGCTTGGCACAGTTGGATCATTGTCAGAAATTCTCACATCCTCTTGGCTGGTAGGAATCACATGTCCCTGCCCCGTGGATCCTAGGCATGCCCCTGTAACTTGTTTTGGACAAGGCGAAATTAGCAGATGAGACAAGAAGAAGCTGTGAATAGGCCTGCAGGGTCTGGCTTTTGCTCTCCTGCATACACACTGGTAATGTGCCATCCTGACAAACATGTCCAAGCTAGCCTCAGTACAAACATGCCTGCAGCAGACCCAAACCCAATGTAGCCTGGAATCACATCCACTGCCGTTTGCCTTGAAGCAGAGTCATCCCCTCGATCCAGCCTCCATGAGCAGAGCCAAGTTCAACGACAGACCCGGAGCACCAGATCAAGTGCTCCTTGTTGTTGGCTCACTTGGAGGGTCTGTTGTAGCTGGAGCTGACAAACACAGCCCAAGGAAATGCCATCACAGGCCACCACTGTGGGCTTCCTGCACTGGGCTTCTTTTTCAAATTACTTCTGAAATAAGAGATTAATTATCGATAATGGATGGAAAACCACTAGATCAGAGGTTCTCACCAGAGGTAATTGTTTTGCTTCTGGGAAGAGGACATCAGACAATGTCCACAGACAGTTTTGATTTGATTGTCACAACTAGGGGAGATGGGTATTAGGACAGAGAGAGAAAGAGAGGGGGCGGGGAAAGAGAGTGAGAGAGAGTGCGGAGAGCATGCCTGGATGTTGTTCACCCTTACAAGGTACTGGGAAGTCCCACATCAGAGAATTACCTGGCTCAGAATGTCAATAGAGCAGAGATTGGGGAACTATCTTAGATCATAAAATAGTCACCATCAAAAGACCCATCCTTCCCGCTTTCTCCCTTTCTTCCTCCATCCACCTTTCTTTCCTTTCTCTTCCCTCCCTCTTAAACAAGATAGATATATAGCTAGCCCTTAGGGAATTTGTATTGAGTGGGGAATCTCAGACAATATAGGTATAAAGCAGTGAATAATGATGACAAATGCTCTGCAGGCTGCTGGAAGGGAGGACAGAGAGGACCACCCTTTAACAGGTGACAGGGAAAACTGTCCGGGCAGCTGACAATGGTAAAAGCCTGAAGGGGGTGACGGAAAGCAGCCAATGAGAGAGAGAGCGTGGCTGTAAGAAAAATGAGTGCAAAGGCACCAGGCTGTGTTCTGGGAAGTGCACTTGTCTGCTGCCTCCTTGCAGGCAGGTGAGGCCAACCCCATCTTCTCCGGCACCAGGCTGGAGCTGGCAGAGCAATTTGCTTGATCTAAATCTTCATTGTGGAACTCTTGCATCTTGGTGACTAAGCCAGGTCTGAATGAAAAGCCAGGGCCTGACAAACACTCAGTGCTGAGCTCAATCCACCACTTAGAGGTGCAGGGATGAACGCAGAGTAGCATTCCAAGCGATGGACTTTGGAATATATTCATGTGAGCACCCATGGTGGGTTCTTGTTAGGGAGCACAATCTTACCAGGACACACGAGGCCTGTGCAGGTGGGTTCAGCCTCTTTGAAGTACTGAATCCTATAAAACCACTGTGTCCTTGTAATTTCCAACTGGGCCCCTTCCAATGCACCCTCCACAGGGAAGCCAGGACTCAATAAGTAGGGTGACTGTGACTCACTCTGCTCTTAGGATAAAAATCCCATCTCCGTATTGGGACTGGCACGGCCCATCATGATCCAGTTCTTGACCAACCCGTAAGTCCCACAGGCCCCACTTACTCTGGGGACCTTAGGGATTACCGTAAGTCCCACCGGCCCCACTTACTCTGGGGACCTCAGGGATTGGCTCACCTGTTTCTTGCACCAGGAGGGGCTCCTTCTGGTTCCCTATGCTGTGCAGTCACTCAATCACCTTTCACTCCCCAGGGTGTGTCAAAGTTGGTGTTTTCAGGCCTGAACTGTGGTCCTCTTTCCCAGAGTTTGGTAGTCTTAACCTCCAGGATCCCCAAAGATAAACATGTTTGGAGATAAGGTCTTTACAGAGGCAATCAAGTGAAAAGGTTCTTCAGGTAGCCCTAATCCTTATACAAAGGTTAAACTTGGTGTTGGGAATGTAGCTCACCCCACCTCCGCTGGCATCTGTGTGTGTGTGTGTGTGTGTGTGTGTGTGTGTGTGTGTGTGTGTGTGTGTTGGGATGCAGGTGAGGCGGGGAAGGTGGAGAGCCAGAGCCAAGGTATAATGAAACAGAGGAGCAGCAGAATCTGGGAGCTGGCAGGACCTTCTTTCCTGGAAGAGAGAGGAAATGGCAGGTTGGCTTCAGTTCTTCAGCTAAATCCCTGTCCCTAATTACCACCTGCACTGAGCTCCTGAGCGACACTGGCCTGGCTCATCTGTAGTTTCCAAGAGGCCAAGGATCCAAGCCAGGTATCGGTGTGCAGGTCCTTGTGGCCACCGAGCAATGAGAGGACTTTAATTAAAGCACTAATTACTCTGGTCTACTGGAAAGTCTGCAGCTGCCCAGCTGGTGTGCAGCAGGACTCCCTCTTCATTGGGGCTTCAAGAGCATGTGGAATATGGATGTGTATGTATGAATGTCTAGGTGGGTGTCCATAGCCTGCATGTGTGTTCAGTATATGTGTGTGTAGCCTCTGTACAATGCATGTACAGTTCCACACAGTATAGGAGTATTTGTGTATGTGCAGTGTAAGTGTGTGAATGTACAGTGCACACACATGCACAGTGTGTGCCTGTGATGTGTATGTGTGCCTGGTACATGGTGCATACACACTGTGCACATGGGGACAGTATGTGCATGTGTGCAATGCATGCACATGTACTTTGTGTGCGTGTGAATTTTATGTGTGTGGATTTATACACTATGTGTTCATGTTCACACTGGGTACACATATACAGTGTATGTGTGTTCACATGCAGCTCACATATTGTACATGTGTATTCATTTGTGTCCATGTGCATACTATGCACATTCATAGTGTGTATGTGCAAGGTGTACATGTGCAGTGTTTGCATGCACAGTGTGTGTTGGCACCACAACTGCATGGGCACTGTGTGCATGTTCAACGCATGCATGTCCATGTGCACCTGTGTGTCCATGGACACAGTATGTGCTATGTCTAACGTGTGCATGTGCAGTGCATTGTGCATAGTGTATATGTGTACCTTCTGTGTGTGTAATACTGTATACACATGCACAGAACATGCATGTGAATGTTCAGAATGTCTATGCACAGATTTAATGTATGAATGAAGTTTATGTGTGCATTCGCAGTGTATGTGCACAGTATTTCTATGTTCACACTGTTGCCATGTGTGTATACATGTGTATGTGCATACTGTGTGCATGCATACAGTCTGTATATGTATGTGCAAAGTTATGTGTACATGTCACATTGTGTGCACATGTGTAGTAGGTGTGTGTAAATGCATCATGTGTGCATATGTACAATGTGTGTGCAAGCACACAGTGTGTATATATGTGTGCACAAAATGTATGTGTACTTATGTTCAGAGTATTGTTTGCACATTCATGTTCACATGCAGCTTATGCATGTACGTGTGTGCACATGCATATATTATGTATGAAGTATGTGCTTTCATACAGTATGTGCATCAGGTTTATATACATGTGTTCAGTGTGCATGTGTGCATATGCTCAGTATGTTTGTGTGTGCACACTGCATGCATGTGCAGTGTGAGTGTGCACAGTTTGTGTGTACAGTTTGCATGCTTAGAAACAGCAAAATTATCCTCATCTTATATTCACACTGGACACAGGCCTTCTGAGTAACATTTACACAGAGAGTTTGATGTTTCCAAAAGATGTTAAGAACCACTTGAATAAAATGAACTCTAAGTACACCACTAGCTCTGTAAGTAGAGAAGCAGCTTTGCAAATTGCTCTTCTTGAGCCCTTTGAATAGCTCCTGAAAAGGCCAGCTCCTCTAGCACTCACGAAACTCTGATTATTATGATTGTCCCATTAGCTAAATCATCTCTGAAAAAAAGAATGATGTTTTTGCATCTGAGAAACAGAGATGTGATGTCTTTTGCCTTATAGACAAATCAGAATGCTTTTGTTAGCAGTAATGAAAAGCTCAAAATTGTCTTAATGAGGGTAATTTATGGATATTGACACATTTGGGTATAAGGTGGTTCTGGGCCTGGCTGATTCACCAGCTCAACAACCTTGCAGTAACTCAGGGTCTTTCCATCCTTCTTCATGCCCTTCCCACTCTGAGAATCTCCCCGTGTGCACATATGTTTGAAGCACCTTGTCTCCATATGTTGCATGTGTGCCATGATGCCTTCATGCACCCACTTTATGGAGGAGGGGGCTGGGACCCAGGATGGAGCCAAGTCTCCTCAGTCTGCCTCCAGGATCTCTGTGTGCCTCTGTGTATCATTTCCACAGTCATCTTCTGCCACAATCTGAGCTAGTTCCAGAATAACATCTGTACTGCCTTCTTTCCCTGGATCTCCTACTATAGGTTGGTTCTAGCTATAAGAAGGACCAGGACTGCAGGGTGTGTGTGTGTGTGTGTGTGTGTGTGTGTGTGTGTGTGTGTGTGTGTGTGTGGTGGAGGGTGTGTGAGCAAAGCCTGAGTGTGAAGACATTTGGGAAGGATATCAGTATCAGATGTTGTTGCCTCTCATCCCCAATGGTGACAGAAGAATGTCAGGAGTGACAGGAGAAAAATCACTTGAGATGTCCTGCATTAAATCCACAAGGGCGGGATGGAGGATGGGCAGGGGAGGTGACGGTAGTGCCGTGTTAGGAATGTGTGTTGAAAATCTGGCTCAGACCACAGCTCACTGAACATCTGGTGTTGTTGGTACTCGGCCTACCGAAGAACCTTCTCAACTATTCGCCTCAATCAGTCCCAGAGCACTAATCGTGTATGCTAGGACTGTCCATCTATTCGCAAACTTTTCTCCTTATGTTAATTAAGGTCTCCTAGAAGAGCACTACATATATATGCATATGTGTGTGTGTGTGTGTGTGTGTGTGTGTGTGTGTGTGTGTGTGTGTGTGTGTGTGTGTATATATATATGTGATAAATCTAAGAGGATTCATTGGATTGGTTTACAGGGGCTGATCATCCCTTCTTTGCTCTGGAAAGTCAGAGAACCTAGTAAACGGCTGGAAGCATGAGACCAAAGCATGAGAGCCCAATGATGCAGCCCTGGTCCCAGGCTGAGGGCCTGGAGCCCCTTGAATGACTCTGTAGTCACTGTGTGGGTCCATGATGAAAGGCTGAAGAGGTCTGAGTCCATGGGTGACAGGGCCGTGAAGCCACGCCCACTGAGAATGGAGTAGGAAGAGCCAATGAGCTTCCTCCTTCTGTGTTTGGTGCCATTTGGGCTACTGGACAGTGCTCCCCAATCTCAGGGCGTGTCTTTCTCTCAGTGGGAGGATCCAGATGCCACTCTTCTCAGGAAATGCACTTACAAGGATACCTGAAGTGTGCTTTACTAATTTCCTAGGTGTCTTTCAGTGTTAATCAAGTTGATGACCAAGATTAATGATCACACCTACTGCAGATTATCCTTCCCGCCATCAATACACAATGTGAACTCAGTATGAACAACACCTACCTCACTTCCCCATATTTCCTTTCAAAAGCTGCTACCTCTCAGGTTCAGTAGACAGAATCCTAGATCCTCTCTAGCCCTGCTGCCTTCCAGCTCAACCATGTCCCAGGATCTGGTTCTCCCCATTTCCAGCTTATAGTTTCTATAATGAATTAACAAATCCTTTTATTTCAGGGGACTCTTATCCTCAAGGGCTTTAGAGAACAGGAATAGATAAAACCTGGGCTTAGAACAGGCAGATCTGCAAACAGTAGGCATGAATAGCTGTTATAACAAGTAAACATGCCATCTCTGGGACTTAACACAATGACCTCCCTCCCCTCTCCTCCCCCCTCCCCCCCCCCTCTCCCTTCCTCTCCTTCTACTCTTCCCTCCCTTTCCCTTCCTCTCTTCCCTTTCTTTTTTTTAAAAAAATTTTATGTGTGAAATACCATACAGAGGGGTTACAATTACATGGGCAAGATAATGAGTACATTTCGTATCAAGCATTGTTGCCTCCTCCTTTGTTTCCCCTTCCTATCCCTTCCCATCATGGCCGTAGAACCTCCCCGCCCCCCCAAGTTGTAAAGTTCGTTTTTTGACATAACGACTTGTACATCTCATTGTTGCAACAGGTCCACCTGTATCCCTAGTTAAACAATTTTTTTCCCCCTTCCCCTCCACAAATTATACCAATATCAAATACAATGAAAGCAGGAGTTATACCGTGGGGGAGGGACATACAAAGCAACAAAGAAATCATCTTATAAATATGTTAGAAACAATCGAAAGAAAGAAAAACCATTTGAGTCCTTATCTTGGGGTTCATTCCCCTAACATCAACTTATCTGATTTTTTCTGCTTGTCTCGGACATATACTAGTTATTGCAAATAAGGGAAACCATGGGACCTATGTTTGTTTGGGCCTGGCTTACTTCACTTAATAAAATTTTTTCCAAGTCTTTCCATTTCCTAACAAATGGGGCAATGTTATTCTTTTTGATGGAGGCATAGAATTCCATTGTGTATATATACCACATTTTCTTGATCCATTCATCTACCGAGGGGCATGTGGGTATGGTAAATAAGCTATGGTAAATAAGGCTGCAATAAACATAGTCGTGCTGGTAGCTTTAGTATGGTCTTGTTTGTGATCATTTGCCCTTTCTTTTTATTGGCAAGGTCTTGCTATGTAGCTTAGGCTGGCCTTAAACTAGGGATCCTCCTGCCTCAGCTTCCTGAGTGCTGGGTCAGTTTATTTCTTGCTCACACAAAGTGTGCTTGCTAGCAGAGTCAGGTGAAGGTCTTCTGCTGCACAAGATCCCCACAGGAAGCCAGGGTGCTGGGACCTAGGTGCCTTCAAACCAGGGCTCCCAAGGTCAAGCATCTGGAGCCAGGACAGTGCAGTTGGGGAGCGGGGAGTCACCTGAGGGAGTGGTGACATCACTCCTTTTGTTCCAGTGTTCTGGAACTTGGCTGGTCTGTGTAGCCTAAAAGAGTGTGGAAGCCACGTGCACAGGAACAAGAGGAAATGGGTTTGGAAAGATTTAGCAGTCTCTGCAACACTGGGCTTTTCAATCCCAGAGTCTGCCCCTATCTACGAGACCTCAGTTCCCTGAACACAGCTGAGCCTGGGTTTCCTTGTGAAAGGTGGGACAAGGGAACCACAGGGCCAGCGGTCAGTGCTGTGGGCAGGGTTTATTGAGTCCTGTCCTCCTCCTCCTCCTTTTCTTCCTCCTCCCCTTTCTCCTTCTCTTCTTCCTTCTTCTTTTCCTTCCTTCTTCTTCTCTGGGGCTTGAACTCAGGGCCTGGGCACTGTCCCTGAGCTTCTTTTGCTCAAGGCTAGCACTCTACCACTTGAGCTACTTCCAGCCTTTTCTGTTTATTGGGGCTTCATGTGTGCTAGGCAAGCACTCTACCACTAAGCCACATTCCTAGCCCTATTAAGTCCTTTCTTCAGCAGAGCCTTGGCGCCCTGGTCCTCTTTTGCAGACCCCTGGCCCCCTGTTTGCCATTGTCCATAGACTGTCACATCCTTTGGAAGTGACACCCCCCTTGGAGTGTGAACCCTGCCGGAACAGGGCCATGCTGCTCTTAACCAGGGCTGCAACCCCGACCACTGGCCTGGAGCCTAGTAGGCATTCCATATATATGTGTCAAAGGAATGAGTGCATGGGTGACTTGAGGTAAATGCATGTTTGCTAATCTGTACTCCTTTAAAAACTCTGCTGCAATAGATTTCGCCACTTCCATGTTCCATGGTGATGTGGTGGTGATGGGGGGAGGGGGAGAAGAGGAGGAGGAGGGGGAGGTGGGAGGAGAGGCACCTTCTTCCCAACCCTCCTATAAATAGCTCCATTTGGAATCTGACTGCAGATCCCTCCAGCAAAGTCAGCATCCCCAGGACCTCTCAGCCTAGATGGGGACTGTGAGCGCTTCCTCATTAATCACGGCTCTTTAATTAACAGCTCTGAGCCGGGAACAAAAGGTGCTTACTGGGAGAACGCCAGCGGGCCCTGAACTCTGGCCGCCTGTTTTTATTTGGAGGACCCGGCGCCTTGGGGAGCGGTCCTGGCAGGGCTCAGTGCTGAGCCCGGCAGAGGATGGGGGTTGGAGGGCAAGCAGCTGGCAAGCCGGCCGCCTGTCTCCGCCTTGGACGTCACCTCACAGCGCTGACTCGACTCTGAGCAAGTTTTTGGCAGCTTTGTCCACCTCGGGCAGAGGCTGAGTAATTGGTGTGGGATGGGGGCCGGGCCGTGGAGTTGTCAAAGTTCCCAGGTGCCCCTCAGATGTGGCACAGTTGGAGACCACGGCTCTAGGGATGGTAGGTTTGGTGGAAGGCAGGGAGCCAAAGGCCGGCTGAGTGATCCAGAGACATGGATCATCTTAGGGCTCCTGAGGATGCTCAGAAGGGCACTGAGCCACATGAACAGGAACTCAGGGCAGGGGCCAGGTAGGTAACCTGCAAGGTGAAGGAAGCACAGCACAGCACAGAAGCAGTGGATTTCTGCCTCCACGGAGCCCCACGAGTGGGGAATTTCTCCCCCATGGAACGCTGACATTCTCTTAACAACTGCTGCACCTGTACTGTGAGTGCTGATGAAGGGCTCCCAACAGCAGACCTGGTCATTACAGCACTCCCTGGACTTGATCTCTTCATTTATGACATCAGATCACATTTACCAATATCTAGAATGTGTGTATGTGGAACGTCCTCACGGAACCTTTGTGCAACCCAGATCCAGGACGACAAAGTCCTCATTCTACATGAGTCCTTCAATGGGCTGGCCATAATCACCTGAAAAAGATTTTGCTGGCAATCTGGGGCTCAGTGGAAAGGTGGTAGGGTTGATTAGTAATGTCTGTCAGGGGGACAGGAAGGGGAATTGTTGGCATAGAAGTCATGAACATTACTATTTTGGTCTAGATGTCAACTTTATGAAGTTCATGATCCCTCAGAGTTTAGGAGATATACATTATTCACTTAAATATCTGTGGAAGGAAGAATTTCTATTTTTTTCTAGTTATAATTGCTTGGGTTTTCTTAGATTTTTTTCCTCACTAGGTCTTCTCTTCCTTGGATAACTTTTTTTTTTTTTGGTGCCTGGATGCTCTCCCTGAGCTTTTTTGCTCAAGACTAGCATTCTATCACTTGAGCTATAGCTCTACTTCCATTTTAGATTTTGCTTTTGTTTTGGTGCTTAATTGGAGATAAAAGTTGCAGGGACTTTCCTGCCTGGGCTGGCTTTAAACCACAATCCTCAGATTTCAGCCTACTGAGTAGCTAGGATTACAGGCCTGAATCACTAGCATCTGGCTTTACACTCTACTCCTTGACCCTAGTTTTTCACTCTGAAGTACTCCAAACCCTCTTTCTATCCACTGTGAATCAATTGCCCCAGTTTTCTAGTTGTTTCTCATCTAACCCTGGACATTTTTTGAAGCCAAAAGCTAGTCCCAGGGGATACTGGTGGCAGTTGCCTCTGTCCAGGGTGCTGACTTCTCTCTCTCTCTCTCTCTCTCTCTCTCTCTCTCTCTCTCTCTCTCTCTCTCTTTAATCAGACAGAGATTAGAGCTAAGAAGTGTTTCTTTTCCCCAGTATACTTGAGAGCATGTGCATATTCCCAGGTCATCTATGATGGCTGTCCATGGACCAGCTCAGAAAAGAGATTGGGAATCTGTCAGCCTCAAGTGCTCATGTGATTGTGATGCATTGAAAGTTAGTAAGTCAGGGAATCTGACTCCAGATAGAACTCCATTTTAACTGTTCCTTGGTGAAACTGATGTTTCTCTCTGTTGTCTTCAGCCCTTTCAGCTTGTTTTAAGCTGTGCCTTTCAATCAGTGGTCTCTGGCTATTGTACCAGTAGTTTGGGGTGCAGAATACCAGTATAAAGATTTCTGTAAGTCTTTAAGGTAGACTATATGGGATCCTATGGTTTTGAAAATCCTGAGATTCTAGGTTTCGGGGAAGGGTCCTGCTCCTCTTATTACTTTACTCTCCACTGTCTTGGTGACTGAGTCAGAGTTTTGAAGCCCCATAGCCTGTTGTTTGCAGTGGATGTTGCTAATGTGCATGTGAACTGCCTTTTACTTAGGTTCTTCTTCCTCTCACCTACATGGAGTTGCTACAGAACGGTGGTAAGTCTATCCATCCTAGTATTCTTATCCCTCTGTCTCCTCAAACTACGTGCCATTGTACCATGAAGATGCGGCATGGTACTCAGATTCAAGTTGGATATGAGAGGGATAAAGAGAGCTTTTCAGAACAAAGTTATCTTCAAACACATCACTGGTTCCTTCTACTCTAGGACATTCATCCTTGCTCTGACCTAGCTACCTAGCTACAACAAGAACCCCTTCACTTCTGTTGAATGTCTCAGGGGGTGTTCTTATATCTTTGGTTAGCTTTCTCTAAATTTGAATAGCTTAGGGAGCCAAATTCATCCCTAGCCCCTTGGTCATAAAAGAACTCTTCCCAGCTAATTTTCTTTCTACAGGTCTCAGCCTTGAATTTCTGTGGTTTGCATTAAGTAGAAGAGCTCATCTGATTCCACACGGGAATCAGCCAGTATCTCATAGGATGCTGGAGCCGAAGGGAGGAGGAAACTGAGGCAGAATCCTTACCTGGGACCAGGCGTGAGTTGTCCAGCCACACACTCATTGCCTCAGGATGGGCTTCAAGTGCCAGCCATTCCCGCGTGTCATCCTGCCCCAGGTGTCCAATGCGTTTGCACAGGTGACAGAGCAGCTTTTACCTCAGCTTCTGTGCTTGGAGCCCAGTGTATCTATGAGGGCTTGGGCAGGTTTTTATTGCTGAATCATTAGGAAAGGCCTATGTTCTATCTCCTTCACCTGGCAAATTTCTGTCCTGTGCAACAGACATGAAGCTAGCCATAAACGAGAGTCATCTGTGTACTTTAAAATGTTCTAGCAGTCATGTTACAAAAAAGTAAGAAGAAACAAATTATTTCTTTTGGTACCAGTCCTGGGGCTTGAACTCAGGATCTATGTACTGTCCCTAAGTCTTTTCGCTCAAGGCTGGTGCTCTGCCACTTACGTCCAAGCTCCACTTGTAGCTTTTTGGTGGTTAATTGGAGATAAGAGTTTCATAGGCTTCCCTGCCTGGGATAGCTTTGAACCTCAATCCTCAGATTTCAGCATCTTGAGCAGTTAGGATTACAGTCATGAACCACCAACAGTTGGCCGAGAAGCAAGTTGTTAATTTTGATGGTACACTTAGCCTCATATATCTCAAATCTTAGATTTCGATATGTAACCTATGTAAAAAAATCTCTGAACTATCTGGGTGGCTAGCTCACACCTGTAATCCTAGCTACTCAGGAGGTTGAGATAATGAGTATTGTAGTTTGAAGCCAGACTGGACAGGAAAGTCTGTGAGACACTTCATCTCCAATTAGCCAGCAAAAAGCCAGAAATGGAGCCAGGGGCCCAGATAATAGAGCACCAACTTTGAGTGAAAAAGCTAAGGAACAGTACCCAGTCTTTGAGTTCAAGCCTCAATACTGGTACAAAAACAATCACCTAGCTAGCCTACCTTGTCTTTCATTAGTGTGCTAAGGCTTTGAAATGGGGTGTCTATTTTATACTTTTATCTCACTTACATTTGCACAGGCCACACGACAAGCTCTGTAGCCTCGCGTGGCTTGTGGTGATCATACTCGATGGTACAGGAAGTTCCATCCTCAGAGATGCCCCTAAGTCTGGACTGATGTGTTCCCTTGATCAAAACACTTATTATGTTTTATTATTGGGATGTTTACTGTTTTAATCCCCTCTGGATAATGTTTTACAAAAGCACAGGACAAAGGCACCTGTTTTGTGAATCTCTCAGCCCAACTGGTACGCATTTATAGAGGTTCCAGAATGCACGTTGAATGAAAAGTTAGCAGGGCCCTTAGCCAGGGACATCTCACCAGCTCTGGTGTTTTATGTTTTTATCTATGCCCTGCCTCAGTTTCTCAAATCCCACACACTTCAAGGTCTCCCCGCCCAGGCCCTTTGCCGGCCCTCTCTGGAGGCACCTGACAGCAGGGATTATTAGTGGGCAGTCTGGGGAGGGGGCTTAATGGACTTGGGAGAAGGCCCCGGTGTGTGTGGGGAGCCAGCACAGCACCAGGATCAGGCAGAACTGTCTGGAATGAAGGACAGCCTCTCCTGCCAGCCCCAGGAGGCGCCACGCACACACTTCCCAGCGATCGGTGCCAGCAAGGATTCCAGGGACATTGCTAAATGCCGGCTGTAAATCTCGCTTAAAGGGCCATCAAGAGCAGCTTTTGGCTGTGAGCATCTTTGCCATTATTCTTTACTAGGCCCTTTTAACGTAGCTGGGAACAGGGCAATATTTTGTTCAACTGTAACGCTCTAAAAGAAGCTCAGTGGGGTTTAATGGCTGAGGTGTAGGCAGTGCACTCTTCCTGGGAGGGATCCCAGGCCAGCTGTGGCCAGGTCTGGAGCTGAGACTTGCTGGTTGGTGAGGATGAAGGTTGGTTCCTCCTCCTCGGGGCTCTCTCCCTGCCCCAGAGGTGAGGCTAGGGGCTGGAGATTTCAGGGGTTTTGATGGCTTGTGGAGCATCAAGAAACCAGAGACTCAGAACAAGAGGCTCGCAGCAAAGGCACACGAGCCAGACATCTCTCTGTCCCCAAATCTCATGATTTTCAGGCTTCAGCAAGGGCAGCTTTTTAATTTTTACTCCCATCACTCCTCACCGCCTCTGGCCCGCTACTTCCAGGGACTTTCCATCTATAAATCCCCCATCCTCAAACTCCCCAGCAATGAGAGAGCCTTGTACTACTTTCACAGAAGCAGTGGTGCACAGCCCCTACCTGGGGACCTCACCCCTGTTCATCAGATAGCTGAGCTTGTGAAGGGTCCCTGAGGTCACCACCATCCAGCGGACTTCTCTCACTTATACGAAGCTTCCTGGTGACTTTAGGCAAGTTGTCTTATTGTCCCTCTTAAGTGGGGGAGGGGGCATTTGCATCATGGTGTACACGAACATCATGTCCTGAATCTTTGCAGTACGCAGCTTGGGCAACCCCATGAAGCAGTTATCCTCAGCCTCCAGCATGACGTTGGTGTGAGAGTAGGGAGCCTGGATGTGTAGTTCTCCAGGAGTGATGGTGGCTCAGACCCCTTTGACAGCCAGATGTCACCTGTCCTTGGACCAGGTGTGAGTCTTTCATTCCCCCAATTCTGACCTCTCTTTCTTTCTTTCTTTCTTTCTTTCTTTCTTTCTTTCTTTCTTTCTTTCTTTCTTTCTTTCTTTCTTTCTTTCTTTCTTTCTTTCTTTCTTTCTTTCTTTCTTTCTTCTTTCTTTCTTTCTCTTTCTCTTTCTCTCTCTCTCTTTCTCTCTCTTTCTCTTTCTCTCTTTCTCTCTCTCTTTCTCTCTCTCTTTCTCTTTCTCTCTTTCTCTCTTTCTCTCTCTGTCTTTCTTTCTTTCTTTCTTTCTTTCTTTCTTTCTTTCTTTCTTTCTTTCTTTCTTTCTTTCCTTCCTTCCTTCCTTCCTTCCTTCCTTCCTTCCTTCCTTCCTTCCTTCCTTCTTTCTTTCTTTCTTTCTTTCTTTCTTTCTTTCTTTCTTTCTTTCTTTCTTTCTTTCTTTCTTTCTTTCTTTCTTTCTTTCTTTCTTTCTTTCTTTCTTTCTTTCTTTCTTTCTGTTGGTCTTGGGGCTTGAACTCAGCCTGGACACTGTTCCTGAGATCTTCAGCTCAAGGCTAATGCTCTACCACTTGAGCCACAGCACCACTTCTGGTTTTCTGTTGGTTAAGTCTCACAGACTTTCCTGCCCAGGCTGGTTTTGAACCGTGATCCTCAGATCTCAGCCTCCTGAGTAGCTAGGATTACAGGTGTGAGTCACAGGCACCGGGCTTCAGATTTCTTTCTTTCTTTCTTTCTTTCTTTCTTTCTTTCTTTCTTTCTTTCTTTCTTTCTTTCTTTCTTTCTTTCTTTCTTTCTTTCTTTCTTTCTTTCTTTCTTTCTTTCTTCCTTCCTTCCTTCCTTCCTTCCTTCCTTCCTTCCTTCCTTCCTTCCTTCCTTCCTTTCTTTTTGTCAGTTATGAGGCCTGAACTCTGGGCCTGGGCACTGTCCCTGAGCTCTTTTGCTCAAGACTAGCGCTCTACCACTTGAGCCACAGCACCACTTCTGGCTTTTTCTGCTTATGTGATGCTGAGGAATTGAACCCAGGATCTCATGCATGCAAGGCAAGCACTCTACCACTGAGCCACCTTCCCAGCCCAGGGTTTTTGGCTAAAAAATTTAAAAAATTATTTATTTATTTTTTCCAGTCCTGGAGCTTGAGCTCAGGGCCTGGGCACTGTCCTGAGCCTCTCTGTGCTCAAGGCAAGCGCTCTACCATTTGAGCCACAGCACCACTTCTGGCTTTTTCTGTGTATGTGGTGCTGAGGAATTGAATCCAGGGCTTCATGCATGGTAGGCAAACACTCTAAGGCAAACCACTAAGCCATCTTCCCAGTCCCTAAGAAAATATTTATTTTTAAAAATTGTTATTATAAAGATGATGTACAAAGCAGTTACAGTTCCATACGCCAGGCAATGAGGATATTTCTTTTTGGATCATGTCACCCCCTTCCCTCACTCTCTCCCAGTTTTTCCTTCTTGTCTATCTCTACCCACAAGTTGAGCTCATTTTCAATGTAGCCACTTCAGAATTCCTGTTCAAGGTTTGGCAGCCTTGGTAGAGTCATATGTGACCACCATGCTTGAATGTCTGGTGTTGCTGGCAGGGTTGAATATAAAATTATTTACTCTGGCATTTTTAGAAGCAATTTTCCCTGTCCCAGGAGAGGGCTTCTAAGCATAGGTGACATCCTGAGAGGCCAGAGTACCCCCAGACTGCTTTAACGCCATGGGCTGGGATGACACTGCCCCTGTCTTTGCTGTATCGAGTTTGGGGCATCCAGATGTCTGTCATGTACCATGGCTGGCATCTGGTCCAGGGTGTTCTCACACCATTATTTTTTATTATTAAAAATTAACTTTATTTCTTTACTAATTTATTTATTGCTGGTCCTGGGGCTTGAACTCAGGGCCTGGGCTCTGTCCCTGAACCTTTTTGTGCTCAAAGCTAGCACTCTACCATGTGAGATACAGCGCCACTTACAGCTTTTTTGAGTAGTTGATTGGGGATAAGAGTCTCATGGGGACTTTTTTGCCCAGGCTGGCTTGGAACTGCAATCCTCAGATCTCAGTCTTCTGAGTAGCTGGGATTACAGGTGTAATCACAACTGGGCACCACTAGTACCCGGTTGTGAGAGCCATTATTGAATTCACTCTGCAAATGTTTATTTTCCCTGAGGAGTACAAGGAATCACATGTTCTGGTCTGGGGACAGGGAAAAACAAGATCCAGGCCCTCAGATCTGACCTACAGGATGTTGTGGATTTAGTGGGTGCAATGGATGCACACAGAGAGCTGCAATATTGTAAGAAACCATATTGCAAAGATCCTAGGATGGACTTTTCCATGGAGGCTGTTTAAGGCAGAAGGGGATAAATGAACCGAGCCTTGAAGTATAAATATAAGCTTTCTAAGGTCAGGTGCTCCTGGAGGTACAGCAGGGTTTTATCCCAATAAGGCCATTGTGAGTTGGAAATTTTGTAGGTGGAAAATGCATTTAAGACCAACCTGTCAAACATCATAGTCTACCCCAGCCCACCATAAAGGTACTCAAGGTACCATAAGAGAGTATCCTACTGCATGCATCTTGTGCATCTGGAGGAAAAGCAAATTGCAAAACCCGAAGACACTCAGTTTCTGAGTGTCATTGTCTTACCTTCATGGATTTGACACTTGCTAAGCTGAACCATCATGAATTGAGACCTTGTCTGAATATGAAAGATAATGAGGAGCATGTGGTGTTAGTTTGGATGTTGTCTGAGTTCCAATGGGACTGAGCGTGGGACTCCGAGGAACATATTTCAGGAACTCATTGTCTTAAGTCTGATGATCCCTGCCTGTAAGGGTCTAACAGATCACTTCGGACTTGCATGTATGTGCAGAGACGTGGATCTCCACTTTTCTGTCCAGGCATAGGCTGTGTGTAGTGGATAACAATCCTGACACATGTGTAGTGTGTCCTGGGATACACTGAGGTGATACCCACACCCCACATATGCCTGGCTTTGTGTATACAGTTGAACCAATTTAGCAAAAGCATCTGCAGACACTCTGAGGCTGGAGTATGCATGCACATGTATGCCCACACACAAACACACATACTTTCTCAGACTTACAGATCTATGCATACATGGACATTGTCCTTCACCTTATTCTTCCAGGGAATGTGGAAAACGGAACTTCTCCAGTGCCAATGATGACCTGGCTCCATAGCTCAGGGATGGAGAATTGTTGATGAGCTCAAGCATTGTCCCTCTACCTAGACTTCTCCACCCTGATCCTCTTCTTCCTCCCATTTAACCCCCATGTTGTGGTGAGGGTGTACTCTCTGGGCTGTGATCCAGGGAAATGGATCTGGGTGCCTGGAGCTAGATGATAGGGTCTCAAAAAATGTAAGTTTTAGAAAAGTCATTTGTGTCAAGGTGAGAAGTAAGGTCTGAGCCGTGACACCCCAATAACTTTCAATCTGACGTAGTCTCTTCCATTGCTCCACTGGCTTATTCCTGGATGTCAGGTCAGAGGAAAACTTGGGATCTACCCAGAGAAGGAGGAGATAAATATGAGAACAGAACAGTAGAAGCCCGGTGTTGGTGGCTCACGCCTGTAATCCTAGCTACTCAGGAGGCTGAGATCTGAGGATCATGGTTCAAAGCCAGCCCCGGACAGGAAAAGCTGTTAGACTCTTATCTTCAATAACCCATCCAGAAAACTGGAAGTGGCACTGTGGCTCAAGTGGTAGATTGCTCACCTTGAGCTGGAGAGCTGAGGGACAGTGCCCAGGCCCAGAGTGCAAGCCCCATGACTGACAAAAAAAAAAAAAAAAAAAAAGAACAGTAGATTTTAAGTCTGTTTCATAGCTCAGGGATCTGAAGATGACCTCCTTCACCACCTTGGTAGACAAGTCCCCTCACTGTTCAGTTGGCAATCCCTGATTGGATAGAGGAGGCATGTCCATAAACTCTATATTTCTTGATTGCTTTCTTTCTTTCTTTCTTTCTTTTTATTGTGAAAATACCGTGCAGAAGGGTTACAATTACATGGGTAAGGCAATGAATACATTTCTTATCAAGCATTGTTGACTCCTCCTTTGTTTCCCTTTCTCATCCCTTCCCATCTCCCCCCCTCCCCCATCTTCCTCCCCCCCCACCAAGTTGTTTATTTTTTGACATAACGTCTTGTACATCTCATTGTTGCAATAGGTCCACCTGTATCCCTATTTAAATACTCTACTAGAAAAAAAACATAAAAAATGTGACTTATAAAATAAGTGCAAATGCCCTACAAATACAGAAAATATTGAGCTTCACAATTATGTAAGAAATGAAAATAAAAGAAAGTCATTTGTTAGGGTTACCAGTGATTTAAAATAAGAAGAACTGATTCATTTGAGGCTTTAGGGAACAAGGTCGTATGTACCATCGGCAGAGGTGCTATATAGATGTGTACAGTTTTACTGTAGACACAGTATGAGAAAGTTTCACTAAAAAATTGTTCTTATCTTTATGTAGTTGTGCAGAGGAGCTACCATTGGATAAAGCAGGCTATGAATGCAATGCATCTTGATCAGTGTCACCCTCCAACATTCTCACCCTGCTTTAATCCACCTCTTCCCTAAATCTTTAAAATTGTATGCTATACAATGAATTCTTGATGGCTTTCTCCCCCTATTCCCCCTTCATTCATCTACCCCTCTCCCCCTGCCCCCTGCCTTCGCATGTACCCATTTCCTGGTGCTGATTTTGTTGGGCTTTGACCTAGTCTTTTTTGTCCAAGAGTCCACTATTTGAGCACTCCATAGAGTCTATTATACTTCAGTTAATTCATTTGTAACCACTTGTATAACTTCTAATGCATTTACTTCTAGATTTATAGGTACATTCTATGTACCACAGATGAGGGGAAACGTGCCACTTTTGTTTCTCTGGGTCTGGCTTACTTACTATGATTTTTTCTAAGTTTTAAACATGCACATCTTTTAAATTGGTGCTTCTAGCCATAATAATTTATCCCCAGGGTAATAAAATGCACAGATGCATGATGATGTTAGGTACAAAAGCTTTTCACTACAGCCTCACAGAGAAGAAAATAAGTAAATGTCCATAGACATAGGATCAACGCCACAAATCCTGGCAAAATGAGTAAGAAAAATAGAGACAAATGCCTGGCGACACAGAGAAAGATGGTGGCTCTCTGAGCAGTGGGGGATTGAGGGCGTTTGGTTTCTTCTTTTCACTTTTCTGAAGGTACAGAGTTTTCTACAATGAGCAAGCACTGCTTCTGGAACTCAACAGTGACAGTCATATTGCCACAGCACTATCTTGCCTGGTGTCGTTGGCTTAACTAGAATAAGATCTACAATAAGGAAGTACTCATGATAAACAGAACCTGTAGATTCGAGTCCATCTGGTCTGAGCTCTCCTGCTGAGTACCAGGGCTTCTAAATACCAAGATAATGGAAGAAGGCCTTCTTCAGATCTCTTTATTCATCACAGAGAAGAGATGGTGTCTTCTCTTTGCTCAAGGGGAAGTGTATTCCATTCCTGCCTTTGCTTCTTCAACAGACTGTAGAATCCACTGGATTCAACCATAATGATGTATAATCAGATGTATAACCAGACATTCTATTGCAGAGATCTTTTGGCAGGAGTTGAAGTGCTGGACAGGTCACAGTCCTGGTTGGGAAGATCTGTCCTTAGGCAGATTGTGATATTATCTTGGAAACCATTGCTTAGAATGAGACCAATGGGAGGCAGATTCAGGGAGAATTGAGATGAGGGACCGGGTGTCCAGAGGAGACAACTGGAAGGCACCTATCTTATAGGCATCTATCTTATCCATCTGTGGGCTGGACTTGTTAACTCCTTGAAGTTTTCCCCTAAGCCAAAGGTGTCAATATTGATGAGAACGATGTTCTTTAGATATACTAACCACAGATCCTTCATAATCAATGACTTCCCTATTTTCAACCATTCTCTTCCATTATCAGGATCTTAATATATATATTTTTTCTTTAACTATGATCCCTGCACCTTTAAATACTTCGTCTATCCCGAGTCATGGTTTGGAAAGAGAGAGGAAAGTTGACATTTAGGTGCGAGGGTGAGTGAGTGATTGTAGGAAGGTGGGGTCGATGCTGGGGGACCCCGAGATATTTTCTTTCTTCTCTGCTTTTTCCACCCTATTTCTTTTCCCTCCATGTCAACACCAAACAAGACAGGACTAAAATTAATGGGGAAAGCAGCAATTAGCAAATTAGGTTAGCGGCGTGTTGCCGAGTGGTGGGCTGCCAGGTGC